>NC_056728.1:197917203-197941337 GCF_019279795.1 Protopterus annectens
GCATCCAAAAGATAGCCACCCATATACCTGTTTTTTTCCGTCTTAACAAAAAAAAAAAAAAAATTATCACAGTAATGTATTCATCTTGCTGCTCTTGGCGTATAAAAATGCCTAGATAAGTTTTGGTGGCCTTTTTTGTAAACCTCGGATTAGATTTGGAGGAAAAAACACTACAAGCTGTAGAGACCTGTGCACATTTCTGAGTATCATCTATTTTAGACTAGGTGGAACCCAGGGGTGATGTTGAAGGCGAGGCTCCCCCCATTAATCCTTGGTCAAAATATTATTGTAGGACCATAGTGTGAGAGCTGTCAGATCCCCAGAAGCTTTGAGAGTCTAAATGTTCTGTTCTCTACCTCGCAGCAGATAACAGACTCCTATTTTATATAAAACAAAGTTCATCACTGTCCATATTCAAGCTCAACTTGGATATGTGGATGGGAAACGCAACATTTATCCCAGGACTGACCCCCTGTACTACTGATGGACAGAGGCAACATCTAAATGCTTTACCCCCTGCATGTGTCCCCTCAAATTGTCTGTGATATGAGCCTAGTTATTCTCCTTAGGAGTAATATATAATTATCAACCATGGCATGGGTAACGCCAGTCATGAACCAAATAGGATAATTAATTTGAGCACAAAAAGGGAAATTGGCTAGGTTTAATGTGTCCCTCGGGCAGCTATCCTAATACTTAACTGTGAAGCTATGCATTTACTTATTTATTTTTGAAAGATAGTTATGCAACTTGTTTTACTGCTACCTAGATGAGGTACATATGTACCCTCTTTATATATGCCTACAGATTTAAACCCCCCCCCCTCCACAAACACACACACTTCACACACTTAACCTGCATACCGATGTCCTTCGGCCGTTGGAGGAAACCTTTTTACCTGGATAAAACCGACAGACGCTGGGAGGCTATGCAAATGCTTATGGCATTACTACTCACTGCACCATTTTACCTGTGAAGTTGCCTTTCTTTCACGCACATTCTGTTCATTTAAAAACTCATGTAGGCATACACAGTGAGGATATGCAGGTGCTTATGGAACTGATCTCACTGTGCCAATGTCAGTTGCTTTTATACACATTCTACCTAGACCATCAAACAGAGATGCATTATTATTGTGTACATTGCTGATGTCTGCCTGTGAAAGAAATTCTTGTTACTCTTAAAGCACACTGTAGTATCCCCCTTATAGCACATTTACAGCTCCTACTTCATGTTGATAGGCTTCTCAGTAGATCCAGCCCTAGTCATCAAGACGTCAGAACATCAGAAATCAACTCTAACGTAATCTTAATAGGTGTCTGTTCTGTAGAAACCTCTTACTTAACTTTTTGTGGGTAGGGTTCTCTTTGCAATCCACAAAAATACTGCCTGACAGCCTCCTGATTTAAAGACGAGGGGAAAAAAATGCATAGGAACCACCTCCACTAGTAGTCCCCTTTATACATGACCTGGCCAAATGCTTAATTTACATACCTGCAGTGAAAAAAGTGTGCTCCAGAGTCTGTTATCTACTGTGCTGGGCCCGGAAGGTCTACTGCTTTCACCACCAGCAGCCAGAGCAGCCACAGAGAAGGGCATGCTTTTACATAGCTAGAATATTGTCTGCCGCAATTCTCAAGAAGCTCTAGCAGTAACTTTACAATCCTACAAAGAAGATCTAGTAAAGTATGCCACTTCATAGCCATATCCTCTTGAGTAGAGCACTACTCCCTGTCTCTCTAGAAAACCAAATGGGATACCTGTGAAACAGAGATGATGATTCTCTGCTCACTATTTTCTTAACGTCTCCAGCAAAACACCCCATCTCCCCAGTTCAGCAATGTCCTTGCATGTGTCCTGTTTAGGTTTCAGCATTATAAACCTATCTAAGTTGTGTCTTGTGCTCTAAATCTCATGAACTAAACTCCACTACACAAACCAATTTTTTTGTACTTCCCATCAAACTGGCAAACTGTTCTCTCAGTCCTAAAGGAACACTCCACATTCAGACACCTATTTTAAAGAATTTTTTGTTTAAAAAAGTGCTGTAGTGTGAGTTGTATCGAATTCAGCTGTTAGCCCCCATCACTCAGTTTGTCATGTTGTCTTGCACTTTGCTACACATTTTTCTTAGGGCAGTGCACTGCACGTTTGTATATATGTAAATTGTTATACTTGTCTGTATCTGTAAATTGTTATGCTTGTGTTTTATTAACTTTTGTAACATCTGTGCAACCAAATGCTGTCAATCTGGCACAACATGTTTTTTTAAGTGCCTTTGTACTACCTTGACCCTGTTGTAGTCTGCAGCCTGGGCTAAGCCTTTAATTGGTTGTTCTCTATTCTGGTGAACAGAAAAAAATATACAAGTAAACTTGTACAACCACTTTATTGACTTGTACACCTCAGATGCCTGACAACTGTTATTGAAAAAAAAAAAAGCCGAAGTAAAATATTAACTTTTACACTAATGCGCAGTAGTCCCGCAAAGACAACTTGATTAGTTTAGTTGAACCCTTTGTCAAAACTCAGTTTAACAGTTTCATCCAGAGAGAGCACACCTACCAAGTAGTTGTAGCTGTTTGACTTTGTACAACGTGTATCTGATTTGTGAATAAAAAATTACCACAGTATTGTATTTTAGCTTAGTTTTGCAAACAGTAGTCAACTTCCTTCGCACAAAGCGCATTAGTGTTGCAAAGACAGGATAATAGGGGAAACAGCAGCAGGAAAACTCAGTTTCATTCAGATAACCCCTTACTATACCCAGCAATTAGTGCAATAGATGACTGATAAAATAGCCATTACAGTAACGTAGTTCAGCTAGTTTCACACACGAGTTGCTAGCCTGTTATAGAATAGTCAGATCATAGTCCTGCAAAGCTGTCTACTTGCCACAATATCCATTTGATTGTCTTATATAATTTAAAATAATACCACACCCTATTAATGCTCTCAAACTGTTTCAGGTGTGGCCATGACCTGCACCTTCCTGTATATGTCATCTTTCAACTCATTATTTCACCCACAATCTAGACAATGGATTATTGTCAGGGTCATGGTTTAGGACAGACTGAAAAGTCCTTAAACTGAATAGTAAGGTGACGTGCACAGCAGCTCCCTCATGGGGCATCACAGTCAGCACTACTTTGAACAAGGGAACTGGGCTGTTTACTTAATTTATTTGAAGTAAAGAAATACTGCATCAGCATTTCCTCCTAAATAAGTCAAAAAGTGCCTTTAGCAGAGTAATGCCGTGCATATCCACCTGGTTTGCCTATGTAATGCCAACCACAAATGGAATATCTCTTCTCTTTGAATTTTATCAAGGCTTTCCGTACAGTTTCACAAACTAAAGTTTGAAGGAGCAGTGTATGCGTTAGGAGGGGTTTGTCTATAGTATAATGGAACAAAAATTGTATCCAAGAGGAAATGGAGGTTGGTGTGTAGGTTGTGAAATCTCATGAAAGGTGTATAACTAGACTGGTACTGTGAAGGTCATATTTGGGTGGACACAGTCTGTTTTTCTTTTTGTCTTTAACCGGGTAATTGACTGTCTTTCATGGGCTGTTTTCAGCCATAACCCATGCCACGAGCAGGAATAGGTGAAGTATTGTATATGAACAGTTTAATAAAATCAGTCTCAGTCGGCATGTTTTTTTTATTGGGGCTAACAGAAGTACCACTATGAACCACCTCTGTTATCCAAACATTCTGTCGGCTTTTTTAGCTTGTTTTACCTTGGCAACTGCCAAATACTGCCTTTTTAGGTAACTACACTAAAAGTCAAAGATTTTTTAATGGATTAATAGGATTTAATGTACATTAGTTTGGACTTCAAGAAATAACTATGAATGTGACTACTAAGTGGCTATCGATAGAGTAGCATGTTAATTAGAGCTCTTCCATTGTGAAAATAGAGTGAAGAAAGCCAGTCAAAGTTTTTATCAGCTTGGATAAGATTTGGTTACGGACTGCTGATTTACACTGCTTGGATGCCTAATTACACTGCTTAGATGCCACCAAAGAAAAAAATTGGAACAAAGTGAGGAAAATAAGACAAAGGTCTGGTTGGAAGAACCTTGCAAGTGTTCAGAAAAAAAGGCATTTAATCTTTCAGCTTTAGTACAGGAGATGGTTTGCTGTAATTTAGGGGAAAATAAATTTTGTGCACTCAGATGTTTGATTTCCTAGGTGTTTCATTTATTTTAAAGTTTTAAAAGGTTCCATCGTTCCCAGATTTTCTTCATTAAGTGGACATGAGCTGATGAAACTGCAGAAATCAAAGACTGATATGCCAGTGACTAATACGCACCAAAACAAGTAGATATAAGAACAGTTTTTTCCCACAGGCCATCAAGCTCATAAATGGTTAACTTTGCTTATTAGGTTTGGGTGTTCGTTTTTTTGTTTTTTTCCCAAGCCTCAGAGGATTTTGCAGTGTTTACGTATTGTAAATACTTGTTTGTTTCAGTATTTCTTGCACTGAGTTGCACTTTGCACCTTGTATGTATATTTACTTTTTTTTCTTTATCTTAATAGTTGGCTGTATGTCATTTAGGTAATTCATCCTTGGAGAGTCATTGAAACCAGAGTCAAATTCATTGTATGCGTGCATGCTTGGCCAATAAATGTGATTCTGATTCTGATCATGAGACTACTCATGAAAAGCCATTTCAAAAATAGTTTTCAATAAATAAACACACACAGAACTTGCACTTTTTATTTTTATGTATTTTTTGTATACCAGAGAAAATAGAAGGCATAAACTGCAGTAATTTTTATGCAAGTCTATATAAGCAACTGGACTGGTATTCCATAGTAGGATGCCTTAATTGATGGGGCATATTGTCTGTGTGTCCTAAAGTTGGCCATTAGAAGGCAGCTAAGATCTGTATTAAAGATGCAGTCATACCGATAGAAAGAACTGATCCTGTCAAAAAAAACTGGTAGAAGTTAAGTTATTAAAGCTAGGCACATCAGATGTTTCTGAAAAAATTTCCTGATTTTGTAAAGTAGTACTTCATATTTAAATTAACTGACTGCACCCCATAAAGTGGGGCTAGTTTCCTCAATGACTGTTGCATATGCTAATGATGCTAAAGTAAGAAAATACTTAGTTGTAATGTATTGCGTAACAACATAAAGAATGAAAAGCAAGTTGATTGAGTCAGTGTTGTAATCCGTGAAAGAATATAAATTTGTGGCAATGTAAGTGATGTATTGTTTTGGTGGTGGTGATGGTTGTTATAATAATTATTAGAGGTGGGAGGTAGATGTCTAGATTAAGTTTTTAGCTTAAGCTGTAAACAAGAGGAAAAAAATCAAGAGAAGTGAGGAAGGACATGAAAATAATTTCTTGCACGTACGTTACCACCTGGTTTTGGCTGAAGGTCTGAGTAATGTATTTTGCATGCAGTCTGCAATAAAAATAATATAAAGCAGTTTAGTGAAATCTAAGTCACAGTGTAGTTTTTTAAAGTGATATTGTCAAGCAGTTTGAAAATATAAAGAAATTAAGTGCGACTCTGTGGAATGTGAGTAATTACAGAAGTAGCATCCTCCTCGCCAGCTTGAGAACTAATGGTGCACAGTTTGTTTATTTGGGAATCGTCTGTGTACATTTTGTTAAGGCTAAAAGTTAGTTTATTGAAACATGCAGGTTTTTCACATCTGGGAGCTGTACAAGTGAGAACATAGGCTCTACTGTACGAATTAGCATGGTTATCTTTAGAGGGGTAGGCCTTTTGGAAAGTGTACATAGTTTTGTGCAAGTTAAAAGATTTTTTTTTTTTTTTTTTTAATTGAAGCTAAACGTCTTGGGAGGGGAATACGATGTAGATGACAAAAAGCAACTCCGTAAACAGTCTTCCAGTCATATGTGTGTGCATTTAAACTGCAAGGTGGAAATGTTTTCAAAATTTAATTGTAATGTTTTATGTGGAATTAATAGCTTTTTATCAAAAAATCTGCTTTGCCAGTATTAACATGAAATGTAAATGGTCTTACAGCTATAGACCAAACATTTTTGAGTATTGAAGTGCAGGATGTAAATATCAATGTTACAAGAGGCACATTTGCATAGAAATGAGCATGTGAATTTGACAAAGGATTTTATGTTGGACATGTAGAAAAGTACTGGGGACAAGAAGATGGGGATTATTACCGATTGTGAGCAGTGTCCCAACTGTAATGGGCTGGGGCAATTATGGTAGCAAGAGGTTACTGTCGGGGGGGGGGGTGTAGTATCATTCTGGCATGTGTTTTTATTCCACCTAGCAGACTTTCTGCAGAAATAATCTTTCAACATATTTACTGATATCCTGAACCGTATTTACCTCACAAAGAAAATCCATGGCCTCCAACACCTGTCCTGTAAGGATGTATAACTGGGACTTGTAAGGGGAAATAGAAACAAATAAGAGGGTAGATATCTGAACAAATGTTAAAAAAATGATATGCAAGAAGTTAATTCTGTAGCAGGGGACTCGGATAGAATTTGCATTTCATTTCCTAAGGTGTATTAACCAGGCTAGGCTGGATAGAAATTGTTTCACATGAGCATGTGTATTTAATTGAAAAGCTCGAGACCCATTTGATAACTGTATCAGGTCATACAAAGACACTATGATATATAAGAATGAGATGTTCAGTACTTTCTGTAGCCTTTTTTTTTTTTACAGAAAAGTGGGGATTGGTAGTGGGTATGATTTAATCATTTTGGGTGGAAAACCAATTATTCTCGAAGGGATGACTTGCAAGTAGGATTAAATGAAGGTGGACTTTAAAAGCATGATGGAAATGAGGGAGAAATATATGTAGGAAAGTAGTAATACTTAGAGGCTGACGGAGGTTAAAAAGGAAGGGGGGGTCTTGGAATAAGAGGAGGCATAACTGCAGAGTGCTAAGGAAAAAAAAGACCATATTTGGATAATATGCTTGAGTTTAGAAAGGTTGCTGTTTAAACTTATTTTTGTGGTCTGAGTTTATTAAAAAAAATTGGCCAAAGACTTTGGCAAAAGAAAGGAGAATGGTTTGTAGCCAGACTTGAGGAGCTATGACAAGAAAAATAAGCAAAGGTCCTGCTGGAGTATTAAGAGATTTTAGAAATTTATGAAAATTTAAATAAATAATTTGAATAAAGTAAAGGCATGGGGAAACAAAGCAAAGGCACAAAGCCACACCACGGTTAGAGGAAGATGAGGTTCAACAGGTAACAGGCAAGATGAGATATTAGTAGGGGAGTCTGTAGGAGCAAACTGCTGTGATGGCTTAGTGGTTAACTACTGTGACTATAGTGTACAGGGTACTGGGTTCAAGACCTGCAAAGGCTGTTTATTTTTAGGAGGGTGGCCTAATGGTTAAGGTGTTTGACTTACAAACCCAAGGTGCAGGGTTCGAGTCTCACAAGGGATAATTGGCTAGGCTTAAAATCCCAATCCCTCCGTACTACATGCTCTAGGGACCTAAACCTGGTCACCACAATAAACAGGAAATGCTGGAGGGATAGATTCCTGTCCCAGAGACTTCCCATACTCTAGAACAGGCTACCCATCTATGTCAAGCAAAGTTCTTCATTAGCAGTCTTCAAGAAAAATCTTGAGTGGATGGGATATAGGAAACACACCCCGGGGATCACTTCTGTGTTTCTGCTCGACAGTGGCACAGGAAAATAACTTTCTTGGGTGGCGTAAGCCAGGAAACCTTGTTGGCTAGACTTGCATAGGCCCTTGGGCCGATAGCTTAGTACCTACCTATGAACAGTGTTCTTGTGGAAACTTTAATATTGGGAGGAAATATTTTTAAAAGTTATATCAACATCTTCGAAGAACGCTGTTTTTGCATTGCCAAAACATGCAATGGCCCTTCAGATTGGCTTCATATAAAATCATTTTAATTTCTAAGTGTTCACATCTAATATTGGCTGAGAGAACGGCAAATACGTTGCCAAAATTGAATAGTACATAATATTTGTTGCTTTTGTGGAGAAGAAGAAAATATTTGAAAACTTGAGTAGAACAAGCAGAGTGTAAGAAATGCTGCTGTAGTCAGCTGAAATTTTCTGAGTTTGGCAATGGATCCTTTACATCCCCTGAGAGTATTTGGGTTAGTGTGAGGGGAATATATGAATGGTCATAGGCAAGACTAGGTGGGAGGGTTCCTCTGTTTTCAAGCTATGTTTGACTAGAGGAATCGGGCAGGGGTGTGTGAATTAAGAATATAACTGGAGTGATAGAAAAACTCATCAGAAACTAGGACTTCTGTATAGAAATAACTTTCTCATCGCTGAAGCCAGGATTACACTCTCACATGCCTGTCTTCTGTGCTTAACATATTGCTCCCAAATACATACTAATATTAACTCCACCCTACTTACTAAGCTTGAGTCAACCTATCAGAAGATCCTACAATACCTGACTAATGTTTTTACATGCAGGAGCCTCCGCTTCAATCACTACATTTAGCAGCCATCACCAATTTTCATAATTATCTTGATAATTCTTCAATTATGTCATCACCTATGCAAGAACATTTTGAAAGAAGTATTGCATGTTAAACCTCCAGTCAAGCCTCCCTTTGAACCCTGGGATTTGACTATGGTACTTCAGTCTCTCACAGGTTCTCCTTTCGAGCCTTTTGATTCATGTGATTTTGCAATTTTTGTCATGGAAAACCTTACTTCTAGTAGCACTTACCTCAGCGGAAGAGTATCTGAGCTGCAGGCGTTGAGTGTCAAGAGTCTTTACTTGATCTTCTACACGGATAGGGTGTCCCTTCGTACTGACCCTTTTTCTTGTCCAAGGTCACTTCTGGCTTTTTCATTAATCAGTCTATTGACCTGACTGTTTTCTTCCCTCAGAATCCAGGGGAGTATCTTTTGCACACCCTTTATGTGCATTGGCAGCTTCGTTATTTGGACAGGACTAAATCTTTCAGGAAAACATCCGTTGTTTGTGGCCTTTGCAGGACCCAGATTGGGAAAACTTGTTTCCAAAGTGACTTTATCCTCCTGGCTTAGAAATGTCTACCTTTATCTATCTACCCACAGAATAAGCTATCCTTACCTTCCAAAATAAAGGCTCATTCTACCATATCTATGGCTATTTCTAATAGTATTTCATTCCAGAGCCTCTCTGATATCTGCACAGCAGCCACTTGGGCAAGACTTCATACCTTTATATCATTACAAATTGGATTTTGCCTTCAGAGGAAGGGCATCTTTTGGTTCTATGGTGCTCAGGAATATCCTTCCTTAGGACCACTCGGGACTCTAGTAGCTGGGGACTCTGTCCTAATGGTAATGAATAAACAAAGATTTACAACATCAGCTGAAGAAGTTATGTCTTACCATAATGTTCCATCTGTGTTTTAGGTCTTTGTTCATTTATTACTTCCCGCCCTCCCTCCCCCTGCCTGGACCCCTGGTGGACTTTAGGAACTCCTGGTTAGGGTATTTGCTCACACAGCCGTCTCCTATTTTTTTTTTCTATTGCTATAGCTGTCATCTACATCCGTGGTGATGCAGCGGTAGCGTTGTTGCCTCACAGCAAGAGGTTCTCCCGTTCAGTTCTCGGCTGGAGTGCGGGGAGTGCCTTCTGTGAGTCTGCATGTCCTCCCCTTGGTTGGGTGGGAGTTCTAAAGACATGCATAAATGGGTGTGCCTTTGAAGGTTGAACGTCGAGCTGGCACCTCGGCGTTAGTCAAAATCTACTGCCAACCATTAGCGGACCAGAGTTCAGCTGTGGCGACCCCTAACCGGGAAAGGCCGAAAGACAACTATAGCTATTATCTAAGGGTGGGTAAACTCTATCTGAAGTGACTAGGAGAGGGGCATTATGGGTAGGCCTTAGCTGAGAGTTATTGGCTGGCACGAGCTTTGAAACTGCCGTATCTGTTCTGAGGATGGAACCGAGGTCCTAATGGTAATGAACGAACAAAGATCTAAAACACAGATGGAACATTATGGATAGCACAACTTCTTTTTCACTTTTTTTTGGACAAACTTTCCTATCAAACAGAAGGGGGACCTGTTTCTTTGTTCTTCTGATAATAAAACTCCTATAGAGACTTTGCCAGTGACACCTTTTCTAGTGTTCTAAAGGAAAATGCTTGAGAGACCGAGACCAGCACAGGACTAGAAGAACCAGGAAGTACAATGGAGATGAACCAGACCCTGGTGTTGGGAAATGGAGATCAATAGGGAAAAAACAACAAATCTAAAATTAATGAATAAATGTGGAATTACAAAGAATGTCACATTTGTGAAATATGGCTGACAAAAAATTGGACATTTTGACTTTGTAAGACTTGTAGGAAACTACAAAGCATATGTCTGTCTTAACATTAATGTTTGAAAAAACATTAAGGATGGGTGAAGAGGAAGGAAAGAGGTAAGTAAAACTGTTTTTGTTAACAGTAGTTTTATAAAACATTATATATAGTGCATGTTGTATAGTAAAGCATTTTTCTTTTAGTATCCCTATAAACACACACAAATAAATGGATGCCATTTCCCCCACCTTTCTTTCTTGATACATTTTAAGTAATGTAGGCATTGCAGTGTAAAAAGAGAAGAAAGCCTGAACAAAAGCATATTTAGGATAAGTTGTTGCTTTAGGTTGTTGAGGTGAGAGGCAGGTTGTAAAATTGTACAGATTGTGATGCAAGTAAAACTGATATGCTTCATAGGGGAATGATTGAATTAAGGCCCTTGGCTTGATCTAACAAGTTTTAAGTGGAAGCAAGTAAATAAAAGAACGTTGAATGTAATGAAAATTTTTCAATTAGCAAATGTTCACAGTGCAACATGAGAAGCTTGTAGCGGAAGGCAGCTGTGTATATGGTTCTCATGTTTCTATGGAGACACTGATAAGAGTGCAGTAAAAACAGAATACTCTTTCCGTCACTGGCGAAAAAAATATTTTCTGAAAGCATTCGGTTTGTTTCTTAAATCTGGGAGAGGAATAAAGATGAGACAAAAACACAGTGGTTAGTGTAATTGGAAGCACATGCTTTACCATGCAGCTTAACATGGATAGCCTTCATTATAGGTCAACTAAAGCTTGTGAGTGTAGCTGTCGCTCTGGGTAATTGTTCCTGTTAAGAGGGTTAGACTTAATTATTTTGAAGTTGTACATAGTTTTGTGTGCCGTATTTAATTGGTTAATGAGGTGTTGGGTGTTTTTTGTGAGGGTTTTCATTAAAACAAAGTCTTGTAAGATGCGACTTGGGGTTCAAATGGATATCGCAAGAAAAATTGTATAAAAGATCAACCTGCCAACCACTGGTGTATGTATTTAACACACAAGCTGAAACTAGACATTTTAAGAAAAACAAAAAAAAAAAAAAACAGCTGTTATACATAACCGGTGGAGATAATTTCTTATTGTAATGTCAACACTTATTATATTATGTTTTGAGCATGAATTATCTTGTATGTATATACAAAAGAGTAGTGAACTATATTAAGAAATCCATCCACAGCACCTTTTTCCATTTTGTACATGGGCTTAGGTTATTTCAACAGTGACATTCATCTAGAGCCAAGGTTTACACTGCCGGGGGGCTAGCCCTACCGCAGTAGTTCTTCCACACCACACACTCGCATGGACGCTGACACCTATGGCCAATTTTAGAATGTCCAATCCACATACTATGTCTTTGGATTGTGGGAGGAAAACGGAGCACCTGAAGGAAACTCAATGCAAATAGGCGGAGGACATGCAGACTCCGCACAAAAGGTATCTCAGTCGAGACTCAAATTGGGGACCCTCTTGCTGTGAGGCGACACTGTCCATTGCACCACTGTGCTGCCCATTCACAGACTGCAGATAGCTATGCTACAGGAGACACATTTAGAAAAAGCTGAGCATGTGAATTGGATAAAGGATTTCAGGATGGGTATTCAGTGGAATATCTAGGACAAAGGAAAACAGAAGTACTTGTATTAATTGCTAGAGTAGCTTTTGTAGTGATATTAATTGTTAGACTAGCTCTAGTAGTGATAGTAGAGAAAAAAAAGATAATGGTAGATTTGTAGTAGTAAGGGTCTGCTGGCAAGGGAGGAGGATTATGCTGGCATGTATTTATATTCCACCTAAAGCTGTTGTAATGGAGATAAAGAAAATTCAGGAGAAATTCGCTTTCAGCAGGGAATATTACTTATTGGTGAAGATTGGAATTTGATTTGTGACAGTGAGAGTATATCTGGGGGGGCCTAGAATGGAAAATGAGGGTCTGTTTTTGGAAAAAAAAAACTATGAAAATATTGTTATGGAAGATGTGAATTCAGTAGAAGGAGATGTGAGAGAATTTACATATTCCTCAAGGTACAAAAACTAGTCCAGGTCTGACAGAAATTGCATTTCACAGTAACTTGCATTTAATTGAAAGTTTTGATATGCATCCAGTAACTGTCAGATCACACAACAATAATTAAGGATGGGAAGTGCTGGTGTCTCATTTTTATTTGTTAAACAAGAGAGGAATTTAAGGAATGGGAAGTGGAAACTTATTTTGGAGTTGTTTGAAGTCAGAAATTTCTTCAGAAAATATAGCTGGGACGTGGGATAAAATGAAAGTGGATTTCAAAAATAAGGTAGAAATAAAATTAAACAAAAAAAATTAGTTAAGTAGGAGTTATTTAGAAGGACTGACAAAGGTATTGCAGAATAAGGGTAATGTCTCAGAACAAGTGCGACTGCAGAGTGCTAAAGAGAAAGTAAGGGGCTATATGGATAATATGCACAAGTTTAGAAAGATTGCTGTTTAGCACATGTTTTTTGATAACTCCAGAGCACAAAAGCTTTTAGCGGAGTGGCTTGGGCAGGAGAAGGTAGAAAGGGTTATAACATGGAAAATAGCCAGAGATTCCTGTAGGGATATTAGACATATTTGGGGCATTTTATGAAAATGCGCCTAAAGCAGAGAAATGTGGAAATCGAGAAAGTACAAATGGAAATGTTTGTGGAAGAATTAAATATGTCGTGGTTAGAGGTAGGTGAGACTCTATTATTAACAGGATAGTAGGAAATGAAATAAAAATGGTGATGTAGAACATCTACAGGAAAGCTTCCAGCAATAGATAATATTCCTGTGGAAGTTTAGAAGCTAGGAGTGAAGAAAGTGCTAAAGATCTGGAAAGTTTTATTTAACAAAAAGGAGGAGGAGCACCAGCATCCTGGAAGAGAGTTGTGGTGGCTCTAATAGTGAAAGATGCTAAAGACCTGTAAGATCCAGCTTCATATAGACCCATTTTGATTCTAAATCATGATTGTGAAGTGTTTGCAGTGGCTAAAAGAATGGCAAAGGTGATGCCCAAATTGATGGATCCTCTTATCAGTGGGCTTTTGTGGAAGGGAGGCAAACAATTGACAACCTTAACAGCACAAAGATGATCCAGAGGGAAGCAGAATGTAAGAAAATACCACTGTTTGGTGATCCTTGATGCAGAGAGAACATTTGATGGAGTAAGCTGGGATTTTGTGTAGAGCAAAGGAAACATTTGCATTCCCTGACACAGTAATAAGGTTAATTAGGAGGATATATGAGGGATCGGAAGCAAAAATTAAAGCTTGGGGTTCCTGTCTGATGAGCTTTGTTTTGAAAAGCAGAAAAGGCAGGGGTGTCCTCTTTCCACTTTGCCAATGGTGCCAGGTATAACGCACACAAAGAAAATAAGGGGCTCTCGTACCAATTATATCTTTTAACTACAAAGAAAAGTTGGCTTTATTTGCAGATGATGGTATTTTGTTCCTGATAAAACCGGCAAAGGACGTTTCATTGTTTTATTCTGAGACAGTTTCAAGCTTTTTTGGGATACAAAGTTAATGAAGATAAAGCAAAGGCAGTATGTGTATGTGCGTGCATACATACGTATGCACGTACATACATACATACATACATACATGCATACATATATACATACGTTCAGCAATACCAATATTTATGGGGACGTCCTAATAAAATGAAGTACTTACAAGTGTGGGTTAAAAAGGATTCTGTCATGGCAGTTTAATGTATATGGGAAGAGATTAAACAAAAGATAATACAAAATCTACCTCTCAACCTCTTAGAGCAAGAAATCTGGCTAAACCGTAAAAATGGGTGGACAAAGGCCTAAAAAAAGGGACAATTTTAAATATTCTTACAGATTTAGAAAGTTGATAGAATGAAAGGTTTTACATTAGTGTGAAACTCTCATGACAGTATTTTCTGAATTCAGTCATCAATAAGTAGTCAGTGATTTGCCAGAAAAACTATTTTTTATGAAGAGAGAAAACAAAATAAAGCAAAACTGTGGACAGTTGAGAGCTACGATACAAAAACTTAGAAACTGGAAGCTGTTTTTATGGATGTGGATAGCAAGATTACAAGCAGTGAAAATGTGTAGTCCCTTTTAGTTTTATGTAAACTGGCTCAGAGGTAGAACCCACAGTGTGAAAGTAGCTGACTCCCAAGTCAGACTGCCGACCAGTCACAAGTGGAGTCCCACCAGGTTTGGTCCTGGGTCCTCTCCTGTACTTCTCTGAAGTCCAGGCCAACATGAAGGGACTCTGGCTGACAAAGTTTGCAGATGATTGCAAGTTGGGAGCTATTCTCTCCAAGTGATGTTGACATCCTGTAGAAAGTCTTCATTGAGACCAACGACTGGTGTCAGAACCATGGCCTTAAGCTCTATGCCAAAAAATGTAATCACCCCCTTTGGGAAAAACCTGGTTCCCATGAATTACTACATTGATGGTACTCCACTGAACATAGAAGGGATTTTATAAGTGATCTGGGAGCACAGGTTGACAGCAACATCTCTTTTGACCACCACATTGCCACTGTGGTCAGAAAATCCTTCTATGTGGCACATCTTATTACTAAGGGTTTTGTGTCCAGGAAGGCGGAGGTCATGGTCTCTCTACTCTTGCCTCATTAGGCCAGTCATAGAGTACAATGCCCCATTTGGCATGTAACTCACTAGACACCTACAACAACTGGAGAGGCTGGAAAAGTACCTCACAAAGAGGATCATATGCCTTAAACGCTTGTCCTGTATGGACAGACTCATAAAAGCTGTCTTACTTAAAGGCGATCTCTACTTGACTTACAAAGCCATGTCTGACCCAGCTCTGCTAGAAATGCTATATCTAAAGAAATCCCAGTCTCTGTGCACCACATGCTCCACCTCATTACCACAATCAGCAGAACATGCTGGATGGACAGGTTCATAACCCAGAGACTGCCCATGCTATAGAATAGACCTCCCATACATGTCAAGCAGAGCACCTCACTGGCCGTCTTCAAGAGAAATCTTGAGTGGATGGGAAATGGAAAATTCACTCTGGAGATCACTCCAGTGGCTCTACTTGACAGAGGCACTAGGAACTAAGGTCGAGTGGCACGATGCCAGGGTAATCCTATGGGCTAGGCTTGTAAGAGAGCCTTTGGAGTGATTAAGTATCATTTTTCTGCATTTTCTTGCTGCCTTTGGCTAATTCCGCCTAAAATTCCAATTTTTCTAGCATTTCTGTGATTTGAAAAGCTTGTTTCAGCTGCATATTGTACTTATTTTACTGCCAGCACTTTAACAAAGTAGTCTTAGTGTTTAAATTACCTGTTTAACTGTTGTAGGCTACACACACAAGTGTGACAGCCATTTATGTGCATTTAAAAGTGTTTTTTGTTTTTTACTATGTCTGCTTTATTTTCTGGAAAAAAAAAAAAAAAGTCCTTGTTTTCCCGCCTTTTTAAGCAAGTATAGTCCAGTTTTCAGGTTACTGCTGAATTCAGGGCTGTTACAAGTTTCTGTGTTTGCCCATACCTTACTTTGGATAGAAGGAAGTTTCTATGTTCACCTGTGAGAGAGGGGAGCTTTGAGCAGCCTATCTGTCCCTGGAGGAGTGGTTGCAGCCCAGAAATTAGTAGTTTATTGGCCATTTTGGGCCAATTTCTAATCTTTCATTTCTCTGCTATAAAACCCGCATTAGCAAGGATGTCCTTCAAGGATGCATCTGCAGTCCTAACATATGGGTTGTCCTGCCTCAGGCAGCCCTTCGGTCGGCCGGATTCCAAGTCTGGGTCTGACCTCGGCTGATGTCGCACTTCACCCGACGTCATAGCTGCTGTGATTTGGGTATAAAGGCATCAGCCAACGCCATTTTCCTCAGTCTTTCTTGCCGCGCGGTGCCCGAAGCAGAAGCTGTTCGCAAGTGCCGGTCGGTCAGATCCAGAGATTTCTACTACCGAAGACTTCTAAAAAGCTAAGTACCCCATTGGGGACTCTTTCTTGCCTCAGCCGATGTCAGAAAAAAGTAAATGTTTAACTTGTGGGAAACAAATACCTCATAAGGATTTCCACTCTTACTGCCTTCCTTGCTTAGGCCCAGACCACGACGTATCAGCTTGTCTAGCCTGTGCTTCCTTCAACCGACGGACACTTAGACGTCGGTCGGAGTTTGCCAAAGAGTTTTTTGGCCCCGCTTTTGCTTACAAAATGCCGTCGGAGACTCCGACTTCACAATTAGCTAAAAAGCGTAAGGAAAAGGACCGACACTCGCGGTCCGCGGTTTTGGCCGAAACCACGGTTAAGCCAACCGCGAGTGTCTGTTTCGGCTGAAACAGAGTCCTCGGTTCTTCCTTCGGCCGAAAGCATACCTCCGATAGCCGAGGCCTCACACGGCATGGCTGAATCTGCTACTGAAATTTCTCCTGCTGTAGCAGGCAATATCTACTCCTGCACGTGGAGCTGCTAGGCCCCCTGCATCTATGTCTATCGAGGCTTTCTCTAGGGCTAAAGCAGCTAAATCTTCTAAGGCCTTGCCTGCTAAAACCCCCTCACACAGGCCTACCTCTAGTTCCCAAATGCTCAGCCTGGCTGAGGATCTCATTTCTTTGATCAGGGGATCCCAACCTCACCCAGACAGGGCCTCTCAACCCCCTCCAGAGAAGAGGCCTAGAGCAGAGCCCCCCGATCCAGTTTCTACAGACTATTCCTCGGATGATTCAGAAAACTCAAATCCTCCAGAAGGCCCTTATTCTCCATATGAGGATTCTGATGCAGAAGACTCCATTCCTTCTGCCTCTCCTCCTGAGGAATTTTCTTTTGGGGAAACCTTGCATGCTATGAGAGAGCAATTTCAATGGCAGGGCCAGGATTTCTCAGATTCAAGGAAAAGGCTAAGGACCTTTCTACATTTACCACAGCATAGGCCTTTAGCCATTCCTCCAGTACTAACAGTTGCGGATGATGCATTTAATGATGCCTCTACCGCCCCTGACTCTCTTCCCCCGGCCCCTGCTAAGCCCGACAGATATTACAGGGTCCCGGACACACACTTTCACTTGTATAAGGCTCCTATTGCAGATCCTGAAACCATTTCACAGGGCCCCAAAGCTGTAGCAGCTGCCTCTGCCAAGAACCCCCTCCCCTCTGAAAGAGAATCTAGAGCATTAGAGAGATGGGGTAAAAAAGTTTATACTTCTGCTACTCTTTCTGCTAGGGCCTTAAACTGTCAATTCCACATGATTCAGTATCAGGAATTTTTGTTAGACCAGCTAAATAAAAAACTGTCCTCTCCTGAACGTATAGACCGTAAGTCCCTAAGTCCCTTCAGGATTTGGTACATAACACTCAGCAGGTCAGTAATCATTCCTTAAAATGCGGCTATGATGCACTGGAGGCTTCCTTTAGATCAGCTATGACTGGAACAGTGATCAGAAGGCATGCATGGTTAAAAGAGCAATCCTTACTAGACCGTGTAAAGTCAAAGCTCCTAGATGCTCCCATGGAGAAACAAAGTTTGTTTGGCTCCCCTGCACAGCAAGTGCTAAAGAAGGTGGAAGAAAAAGCAAAATCTGTCAAAATCTGTCCAAACAGTCAAGGATTTCTTACAGGTCCAGCCTCAAAGGTTTAGTAGAAATTGGCCTTCGAAGAATTGGTCCTTTCCAGACACCTCCAGAGCACAGAGGCGCAGAAATAGGCACCCAAGAGGCAGAGGTCAATCCAGAGGTGCCTACAGGGGACGTCAGTGGCAGCCTAACAACCAGAGAAGTACTGCCACAGATCCAGCTACTACCACTTCCACAGGACAGACACAATGACTTGACTCTGATAACGCCTACCAGGGAACAACTGGAAGCACCCTTAGGCGGAAAGCTAGCCTTATTTTCCGTAAACTGGCATTACATTACAGGAGACAAATGGATTTTACAGACAATAGACAAAGGCTACAGGTTTCACTTCCACACTCTACCAAAAAGGAGAGGAATGCCGAACCTACCACCAAACCAAAAAACAAACGCTCTAGGACAAATCAACCACTTACTAAGGATGAGAGCTATAGAAAAGGTACCGCCTATGGAACAAGGACAAGGATTTTACTCCAGACTTTTCCTGGTACCAAGGAAAGAAAACCAATGGAGGCCTATTCTCGACCTGTCCGCTCTGAACACATCTCATTGTTTCAAAATGCTGACCCTACAGCAACTTCTTCCCATGCTGGGCAAGGAGTCTTGGCTGGTGACTCTAGATCTCAAGGAGGCATACCTGCACGTCCCTATACGACCAGATTGCAGAAGATACCTCAGATTTCTTGCAGGATCAGAGCATTATCAATTCTCAGCATTGCCCTTTGGCTTATCTACTGCGCCCAGAGTATTCACGAAATGCCTGGTATCAGTAATTGCTCATTGCAGGCTTCAGGGAATTCAGATTTATCCATACCTGGACGATGCCTAATACAAGCGGACAACAAGACCAAATTAACAAAAGATTTGGAAAAGGTTATACAACTACTGCAAGCCCTGGGATACACAGTCAACATGAAAAAGTCAAGGCTGGTACCATCCCAAAGGATAACATTCTTGGGTGCAGAACTGGACACTTCAAATCAGATGGCATTTCTCACCGCAGAAAAGCAAAAGCAACTTCCACTCTATTTCATGGCATTAACAACACAAAACCAGCTTACAGCAAGGAAAGTCCTGCAAGCCCTGGGTTACATGGCATCCTGCATAATATTGATTCCACATGCCAGGCTGCATATGAGGAAGTTGCAATGGTACCTAAGGAATATATGGTCTCAACACAAGCACAGTCTAGAAGCCCAGATTCCAGTAATTCCATGCCTGAAGCAAGAATTCCTGTGGTGGGCTCAGGCCTGTCAGTTGAACAGAGGACTGCCTTTCCACAAACTTCACCCAAGCCAGACTATCACCACGGACGCCTCAGACCTAGGCTGGGGGGCACACATGGTGGGCAAGTGTATACAAGGCCTATGGACACAAGACCAGCTGAACCTACACATAAATCAAAAAGAGATGCTGGCAGTGAAACAGGCAATTCAGACATTCAGACCGTTTCTTCAACAGGGTCACTTACTGATAAGGACGGACAACACCACAGTCGTGGTATATCAACAAACGAGGAGGCACACACTCATATCCTCTATGCCGGATGACAATGGACCTGTGGAATGTGGCCCTGAAACTCAACATTCAGCTCCAGGCCATATTTGTGCCAGGAAAAGAAAATATACTAGCAGACACTTTAAGCAGAACTACCACGGATGCCCACGAATGGATGCTGCATCCAGACATCTTCAACTCCATTACAAAGAAATGGGGACTACCAGAAATAGACCTGTTCGCATCCCCACACAACCACCAATTGAGGAAATTCTGCACAAGGACATACCACCCACTTGCTTGGAAGGTGGACTCCCTCCTTCAGTTGGGAAAACCTGACAGCATATGCATTCCCACCTCTTCCTTTGATGCACAAAGTGCTACTGAAGATCAAAGAGGATCATCCTGATAGCTCCAGACTGGCCGAGGCAGCATTGGTACCCGCTACTGAGAAGTATGTCTCGGACACACGCATGGCCTCTACTTCTAGTTCCTTTACTGCTAACACAGAACAACTTCAAGATCCTACATCCAAACTTGAAAACACTGCAGCTAGCTGCTTGGAATATTACATAAAACAAAATAACCCAGATTTATCTCGGAGGGTTAAAGACATTATCCTGGAGGCTCGCAGACCCTCCACAAGGAAGACTTATTCAGCCAAATGGAAAAGATACCTCATTTGGAGTGCAACAAAAGGAGAGAATGTATCATTAGCAAACATAGCTAACATCCTGGAATATTTAGCAGAACTTTTCCACAATGGCCTGTCTTACTCCTCCATTAAGATTCATGCATCAGCAATTTCAGCAGAATACAACATGGATCCTCCAGTCTTCTCCCATCCTCTACTCAGGCAGTTTCTGAGAGGAATTAAGAATGTAAAGCCTCCAAGGAAGCCACCTTTGCCTACATGGGACCTTAACTTTGTGCTGGAAAAGTTAACACTTCCCCCTTTCGAGCCAGCAGCAACAGCAGAATTACAGTTCTTATCTTGGAAAACTGCTTTCCTGCTTGCAATCACTTCAGCAAGAATGGTTTCTGAATTACAGGCATTAATGGCAGTACAGCCCTTCCTTATCTTCCATCAGGATAGAGTGTCCTTGAGAACTAACCCTACTTTTATGCCAAAGGTGGTCTCCAGGGTATCATTGAACCAAGCAATCCACCTACTAGCATTCTTCCCCAACCCACAGAACAGGGGGAAAAGACTACTACATACCTTGGACGTGCACAGGCAATTGCGCTACTATCTCGACAGAACCAAGAACAATAGAAAAACTGACCAGCTTCTGGTAGCATATGCAACAGGAATGGAAGGAAAAGCAATTTCAAAACAGACAATCTCAAAATGGATAGGAAATTGCATTAGATTTTGTTACTCTTTTCATGGAAAGACAACTCAAGAAAACATCAGACCTCACTCCACAAGGGCTACAGCCACTACTACAGCTTTCTTACGAGGAGTGGCTATACCAAAGACATTTTAGAAGCTGCTACTTGGAGCTCCGTGCATACATTTGCCAAGCATTATAATCTACCTTTATACTCCAGATCCCGAGCAGGTTTTGCAACTGCTGTTTTGCAAGGGATCTTAACTACACCATAATCATCTTAGTGCCTCCTCCCCCAGTTTGGCTATGGTATTCTACCCATATGTTAGGACTGCAGATGCATCCTTGAAGGACATAGTACAGTTTTGTACCTACCATAAATGTAGATGTCCGAGAGGTATGCATCTGCAGTCAGGATTACCCACCCTCCTTCCCCTCTGTGGTACTCCTAGGGTATTTGCCCATCTTGTAGCTAGCTGGGGGAATCTATTATGGTGTATTTGTTTGTTTATATGTATATACATGGTTATTTTTGTTTGCTCTCTACTGTTTGGAATCATTTGCATTTATCCAAATTTAGCCTTCCTAGAGGGCACCTGACATCTGGGGCAAGAAACACTGAGGAAAATGGCGTCGGCTGATGCCTTTATGCCCAAATCACAGCAGCTATGACGTCGGGTGAAGTGCGACATCAGCCGAGGCCAGACCCAGACTTTGGAATCCGGCCAACCGAAGGGCTGCCTAAGGCAGGACAACCCATATGTTAGGACTGCAGATGCATACCTCTCGGACATCTACATTTATGGTAAGTACAAAAATGTACTTTTTGTGCACCGTGCAGCTCTAGTTAGCTAGGGTATAACTATTCCTGGCTCCACAAAGTCTACTTTTCAATTTTTCCCTTGGAACTGGACAAACTTTCAACTTAAGCACTCAAACCATTCACTTCTCATCCCAGCACTTGCTCAAAACTCATAGCAAGCACTAATAAACCTTAGCCCTAGACCCCCCCTATACTGTAGAGAAGGACAAGGCTCTCTCTTCGACTTTACCAGCCAATCAGTAAAACAGTTCACTGTACCTATCCAGGCATGTCCAAAGGGCAGTTTCAGGTGTACTCTCCGGTCCAACTGGTGAATCTGGGCATTTTGAGGCAATGTTGCAATTGCCTCATGTACACAGACAACCCTCTCCTCCTTCAACCAAACACTTAATACATGTGAGAGATGCAATTATACAGCCAAACTGGAGGCTAAGCTCTCTCAACCTAAGACTGGACTCGACAGTCAAGAGAAGGGAATTACTTTCATCACACCACCAGTCTTGCATAGAACTATGAAACCAGCACTGGCAAAAAACGCACACAAATACACGAAAACATACTTCGAGGCCCTAAATAAAAATATGCGAAAGCAACAGAGACCACCAAAGCAGACATACAAGCACCCTCCACCCCCCAACACAAACCATGAAACACATACTTCACAACACCAATGTGCCATGCAATCACAACCTTTTAAGGCAAAATAACATACCCAGCACACTAGTAATAGGAGAGACTATATAGTTAGGCACACTGACGTCCCACTCACTAGGCTGAACAAGGAGAAGGTTACTGTTAGCTGCTTGTCTGATGCCAGGTTCCGCCACATAACACAAGCACTCGGGTCACTATGACTGTCATTGTCCATGTTGATGTGAATGACTTGGACTACATGAAGAGACATGGAGCTCTTTGAGCATGTAGCCCAGGTCAGTATGACCCTGAGTAGCATCCTGCCCTCACCAAGAATGATACCATGGTACAGAGGAAAAAAATGATCAATTTCAATAATTAGCTAAGCTTCTGGTGTCATTCAAAGGGGATCCAGTGTCTGTCAGCCTGGGATGACATGCTCGACAAGCCATGCTGCTTCGCCAGAGACGGCTTGCACCTGTCACCCTTAGGCTTTTGAATACTGGCCAAGGCTCTTGCCAACCCCCATAGTGCCTTTTAGGCAAGGCTCAAAAGATAAACCCACCGCCGTAAATAGCACAAGTAGCAAAAAACTGAGGGGTAATGCTACTCTATGCCAGAAGTCTAAACCTCAAAATGCACGTACTCAAGGCACTCCTCAGTATGGAGAAAATCTATATATGTGCAGTAACAGAAACCTGGTTTAAGGCTCCAGAGAGCACCCCAGCACTACCAGGCTACAACTCCTACCATACATTTCGACCACAAAACCCTGACCGAAATACAAAAGGTGGGAGAGTGTCCATATTCATGAAGGATACCCACACCTCCAGGTTAGTGGCACAGCACGATGCTTCAGAGATCCTCCACATGCAACTAACAAAGGACACAACTGCTATTCAAATTATAGCTTGCTACAGATCATCCACCATGTCCCAGCACCCCTCACTCCACATTCCTGGAAACACTGGGGAAACATAAAGGTCCTACCAAACACCCTGATATTGGGTGATTTCAATTACCCAAACATTAACTGGGAGAACTACTAGAGTACAAACTTCCTTGCTCAATATTTCCTAGAATTTATAAACGCAAAATGCCCTGGATCAACTGGTCAACACCCCCACCAGAGGTGACAACATATTGGACCTGGTAATCGCCAACATGGCGACAGATGTTCCACACCAGAGGTCAACCTCTTGCTGGTTAGATTTGACCATAAACTAATCGCTCTGGATATCAACATTCCGCCACCACCCCCGGTCAAAGAAACCACCGTGAAAAACTTTTCAAAAGCAATCTTCATGTTACTTATGACTGAGGTGGGAAGTTTCAAAGCCTCCATCCAAGCTGCAAAATCATTTACTAATGCACTCTACAAGCACCTACAAGAATGCATGAATCGTGCTATTCCAAACAAAACTAAGACTCCCTCCTCCAAGAAAAGGAAACCAGTCTGGTGGACCCCTGCCATAAACAAGGTATATAATAGAAGGAAACCAGTACAGAAAAGAGTAAAATCCCAAGAAGGGAAGACATCCCTGATCAGTATCCGCAAGAAACTGTTCTCTCATAAAATCATCCAAGGCTAGCTTCGAAAGAAAAATTGCCACGGACTCAAAAGATGACCACAAGGCATTCTTTAGCTATGTCAAGAATCTAAGTGGCAATTCTCAGATCTGCTCTGAGTTGGTGCAGAATGGCACAGAATACACTGAACTGACCGATATAGCCAACATCCTGGCAGACGGGTTCAGTGCAAACTTCACTCCCCTCTCGCTCCCAAAAAGGCCCATAACTGTACCAGAAGAATGTAGTGCCCCTGAAATCGGGCACTCGGGTTAAAACAGCCCTCTCCAAAGCCAACACAGCATCAATGGGACTGGACGGTGTCCCAGGCTGCGTCCTACATGAGCTCAAAGATGAACTAATCCTCTGTTTAAACTCTG
>NC_056728.1:197941837-198167724 GCF_019279795.1 Protopterus annectens
TTTCAAGCATGTTTCTGCATAGAGAAAAAAATACCTGTGGAAAGGTGTTTTTCTCCAAGAGGGAAAAAGCTAGGAGGCTGAAACTCTGCAGGTGTGTAGGGTATTATCCACCCTACAAAGGGGTAGGGCAATCCTGGTTCTGGCTTAACTGCCAGTTTCAGTATGACCGTTTATTGTTTTTAGCTTTCCCTATGCATTTCAAGCATGTTCCTGCATAGAGAAAAAAATAACCCTGGAAAGTTGTTTTTCTCCAAGAGGGAAAAAGCTAGGAGGCTGAAACTCTGCAGGAGTACAGGCTATTATCCACCCTACATTGGGGTATGGCAATCCTGGTTCTGGCTTAACTGCCAGTTTCAGTATGACCGTTTATTGTTTTTAGCTTCCTTTTTGCATTTCAAGCATATTTCTGCATAGAGAAAAAATACCCCTGGAAAGTTGTTTTTCTCCAAGAGGGAAAAAGCTAGGAGGCTGAAACTCTGCAGGTGTGTAGGGTATTATCCACCCTATAAAGGGGTAGGGTAATCCTGGTTCTGGCTTCACTGGCAGTTTCAGTATGACCGTTTATTGTTTTTAGCTTTCCCTATGCATTTCAAGCATGTTTCTGCATAGTGAAAAAATAACCCTGGAAAGTTGTTTTTCTCCAAGAGAGAAAAATCTAGGAGGCTAAAACTCTGCAGGTGTGTAGGGTATTATCCACCCTACAAAGGGGTAGGGCAATCCTGGTTCTGGCTTAACTGCCAGTTTCAGTATGACCGTTTATTGTTTTTAGCTTTCTTTTTGCATTTCAAGCATATTTCTGTATAGAGAAAAATTACCTCTGGAAAGTTGTTTTTCTCCAAGAGGGAAAAAGCTAGGAGGCTGAAACTCTGCAGGTGTGTAGGGTATTATCCACCCTACAAAGTGGTAGGGCAATCCTGGTTCTGGCTTAACTGCCAGTTTCAGTATGACCGTTTATTGTTTTTAGCTTTCCCTATGCATTTCAAGCATGTTTCTGTATAGAAAAAAAATAACCCTGGAAAGTTGTTTTTCTCCAAGAGGGAAAAAGCTAGGAGGCTGAAACTCTGCAGGTGTGTAGGGTATTATCCACCCTACAAAGGGGTAGGGCAATACTGGTTCTGGCTTAACTGCCAGTTTCAGTATGACCGTTTATTGTTTTTAGCTTTCTTTTTGCATTTCAAGCATATTTCTGCATAGAGAAAAAATACCCTGGAAAGTTGTTTTTCTCCAAGAGGGAAAAAGCTAGGAGGCTGAAACTCTGCAGGTGTGTAGGGTATTATCCACCCTACAAAGGGGTAGGGCAATCCTGGTTCTGGCTTAACTGCCAGTTTCAGTATGACCGTTTATTGATTTTAGCTTTCCCTATGCATTTCAAGCATGTTTCTGCATAGAGAAAAAATAACCCTGGAAAGTTGTTTTTCTCCAAGAGGGAAAAAGCTAGGAGGCTGAAACTCTGCAGGAGTACAGGCTATTATCCACCCTACATTGGGGTAGGGTAATCCTGGTTCTGGCTTAACTGCCAGTTTCAGTATGACCGTTTATTGTTTTTAGCTTCCTTTTTGCATTTCAAGCATATTTCTGCATAGAGAAAAAATACCCCTGGAAAGTTGTTTTTCTCCAAGAGGGAAAAAGCTAGGAGGCTGAAACTCTGCAGGTGTGTAGGGTATTATCCACCCTATAAAGGGGTAGGGTAATCCTGGTTCTGGCTTCACTGCCAGTTTCAGTATGACCGTTTATTGTTTTTAGCTTTCCCTATGCATTTCAAGCATGTTTCTGCATAGTGAAAAAATAACCCTGGAAAGTTGTTTTTCTCCAAGAGAGAAAAATCTAGGAGGCTGAAACTCTGCAGGTGTGTAGAGTATTATCCACCCTACAAAGGGGTAGGGCAATCCTGGTTCTGGCTTAACTGCCAGTTTCAGTATGACCGTTTATTGTTTTTAGCTTTCTTTTTGCATTTCAAGCATATTTCTGTATAGAGAAAAATTACCTCTGGAAAGTTGTTTTTCTCCAAGAGGGAAAAAGCTAGGAGGCTGAAACTCTGCAGGTGTGTAGGGTATTATCCACCCTACAAAGTGGTAGGGCAATCCTGGTTCTGGCTTAACTGCCAGTTTCAGTATGACCGTTTATTGTTTTTAGCACATGTAATATATTTATAATGTGTTTTTTTTTTTTCATTTTTGTAAACATGTTTTGTATTTTGTTTCCATATTCTAGACTGTTTTTAGCTACTTTTTTCTGTATTAATGTTTGGAGCTTTTCTCCCCGGGCCTCCGCTGAAAATGGACCTGTGTCCAGTCAGACTTTCCCGGTCAACAAATGTAAAATAAAATAAAATAAAATAAAATAAATAAATACTGTGTCAGTTATGTCTGCTCTAATGCTCAAAGCCGCTATGTGTTTGAGCAGCCACTATCACTGCTGGCCTGTTACGGACTATTTCACCTGCATGCCATTGTCAGGGCCACTATGGTTCCATATATGCATGTGGTATGCTTGCTATGTGATTGCTGCACATCTGTCATTCTGTGTTATTGGGGATATCTATGCATGCTGTTGGACATGTTCAGGGATTGTGTGGACCATTACTACCCACATATGTTCTATAACAGTGACACAACAGCATGTTTAGGGAACAGTTGTCAGTGGAACCAGCTCTCTCACCTCATCTGGCCATGTTACCAGGTCACATCACATGTGGGGCCGACCCTGGGGCCTCCTCATCTACTGGTCCAGCACTACCTTCAGGTGGAACCACCTCAAAGGATGTTGTCCCCCCCCCGGGGACACACACAGACATGATTCTGTCACCCAAGGTCAGGTCCAGGGTCTAATTCCATAGGGGGCTTCACAGAAACTTGTGGAATGTGCTACAGCACCTTGAGGCACCCAGTACACAATCACAGGGTCCACATGCTCCTCCTGCTCAGCCTCCAGGCAAGGCACCGTTAGGGTTGTGAAACTGCTGTTGTGACTAGCAATGGGTGGGGGTCTTGTTCCCATTGTTTCCATATGGGGGCTCATGGGGCCTCCACATCAAAGACCACACACACCATCCAGGGTGTTTACCCAACAAGTGTCATATGCCACCCCTGTAGGGTGTCCTCTGTATCTACCAACCTGAACCACCGACACAAATATACCTGCTATCCTTCCCCATATTCCCATTACCTACTTCACAGACAATGTGGTCCCAACAAGGGGTTCATATGTGACATACCCATCCATATTGCACACACTTACAGGTGTATATATCTGTGTGTATTGCTATGTGTGATGTTCCCTCACACATAGCATGCAGCACTGTGGTGGCAATACAGGGGACATGTATTTACATACATATGTGTGTGTGTAGTTGTATATATGTAGACATATGTATATATATATATATATATATATATATATATGTATGTGTGTGTGTGTGTGTGTGTGTGTGTAGATTATATATATATATATATATATATATATATATATATATATATATATATGTATATATCTACATATGGGTAACTGTATATCTGTAGACATACATGTATATATATATATATATATATATATATATATATATATATATGTGTGTGTGTGTGTGTGTGTGTGTGTGTGTGTGTGTGTGTGTGTGCTTCAAAAAATCCATCCTACAAAACATATATATGTGTGTGTATATGAGGGAACATAAACTGTCCTAAGATGTATATATAAAATGAGTTTGGTGTTACCAGCTCAATAACCATGAACCTGAATTCATGTCCCACGCCCATTGCTGTTACATGTCGTGATAATGCATTAGTATCAATATTTGCATGGGACACGAATTTAGGTTCATGGTTATTGAGCTGGTAACACCAAACACAAGAAGGGGGGCTGTTAGAAATAGAGTTGAGAATAGAGAACTAGAATAGATCATTAGGATGAGGGCAAATATGGGTGAATGTATCCTTATTTGTATTTTGAAATGTAGCTTTATCTGTTTTATTGACAGATTTTATTAATATGTTTTTTATATACATTTTATATATACATCTTAAGACAGTTTATGTTCCCTCATATACACACACATATATATGTTTTGTAGGATGGATTTTTTGAAGCTATGTATATTATGTCTTTAAATTTTAATTGCAGCTGTGGTCAATTATGATGTATATATGGGTGGAGACTCCTAATAGAAACCGTCTGAGGAAGCAGCTTGCCTGCAAAAGTGCTCACCCTTGTTTGTTTGTTTGTTTTATATATATATATATATATATATATATATATATATATATATATTTACTAAAGTATTTATTGCCGTGGCTCAGTGCTTCTATACTTACCTTCATATTGAGATATTGTTGAAGCATTGGTTCATCCACACAGCCTATTTGTTTATCTGCTTATATATATATATATATATATATATATATATATATATATATACACACACACACACACATATATATATATATATGCCTATATATGTGGTACATTCAGACATCAGGTCTGCAATCTCTAACTCGCCTTCCTGCACAGCTGCACTGTTCTGCCTTGCTACAACACAAACAGCTGCCACATATGGACACAGCCTAACATTAGGGGTGTATATATAGGGCCAGATTGCAGGTAAGCCTATTACACACCTAAGGCATTTCAGCATGCTACAATACATGTTAACCTGAGTGTCCTGCAAGTGGTGGCCTCTGGAACCCATGTGTCCATCATTATGGCATTACTTTCACCACCAGTTATTGGCCACAGTAATATATATCCTTTCCATTACACAGCACACACTATGTCGGCTTACATCTTCTCAGTCAGTGCTGCTCTGCACAGTTGACCGGTATTACCCACTACCCACAGGGACAGACTCTATTGCCCATAGCAGTTGTTCAGCTGAACATCATTACAACAGCAACACTGATGGCAAATATATATCATTCTACATCATTTATCCCAGTATTATGGACCAAGTACTACAGTCAGTTACATGCATA
The DNA here is from genome assembly GCF_019279795.1 of Protopterus annectens. Taxonomy (NCBI): domain Eukaryota; kingdom Metazoa; phylum Chordata; order Ceratodontiformes; family Protopteridae; genus Protopterus; species Protopterus annectens. Next base: position 197,946,802 of record NC_056728.1, read on the forward strand.
TACACTTCACATACCAGTTGTGGGAATGATGTCTGTTGTGGATGGTGTCCTTGTAGGATTTTTTTTTTCTTCTCCTTGGCTATGGCCTTAGCCTGCTTTCTTTGTTTATGTTTTGGATTTGGTTGTGGATCTGGTTTCTCTTTCTCTCTCTCCAGTAAATGGATTGAGCTGCTTGGGATAGATTGCAGCATGGCTTTTGTAGGTGATGGACATGATCAGGTGATGGCCTTTGCAAAAATCAGTGTCCTCCACTTGCTACCTGCATGCAGCATGCTGTGTAGTACTTCCAATCACCACTGTCATGGCAACCACTACTATAAATCCCTACATCATGTGGGTGTGGTCCCTTTACCTTTCCTGTATGATGGACATCCTTACTGTGTGTGGGCAGCAGTGTTATAGATAGCAGGTAGCAATACCTCTTACAAGAGAACTTGCACACTCAGACAAGCTACATATTTGTATGAGGTTCCAGAACTACAAACAGAGTGTGAGTAGTGTTGTTGTATGCATTGTATAGCACCACTGTTACAGGGTTTGTGTGTACATACTAGTTTAACATGGACTGCAATCTGTCTGCATAGCTCTCAACTATGTGCCCATCCACTTGCTGGCCAGAGGTGTGCCTGTTGTGTTTTCTCTGTCCACCACACAGGTCTTGTGTCAGATATATCACCGTCAGTGTGTGTTGAGTGCTATCAGTACATGGCTACATCCATTTGTGTTTCTGACTTCATATTCCTGACTAAAGGCATGCTGCAGACTATCCTGTAACACCAGCAACTTGCTTAGTGTATGACAACACTATTTCACATATGGGCCTGTGTCCCAGCTTCTGTCCTCCACCTACATATTAGGAAGCTGATGCTTGGAAAAGACTACCAAATTACATTAAAGCAAGTAATAGTTTAGATATTTCTAAGAACAGTCTGGACATTTATTATGGGAACAAGTGTTTTGGCATACTGGCAAGCTAGAAGGGCTTTAATGCCCATGCTTGAAACATTTGTATATATGTATGTATGTACATACCAGGCTTTGTCCATATGACATGCTGTCAGGGATTGTTATGTAGTGGCCTGTGAGTATGTCATACTGCCATTCCTGCCATCATTCCACTGCTGTTGTGGCCCCCACACATATTGTGGGGTTGGGTCCATATATGTGTGGGCTTCATCTGCACAAGACATGTGTGCCCTTCTGCAGTCCAGAGGCCAGTGTATGTAACAGTGGTATATGCCCCTGTATGTCAGTCTATGGGGGGATACACCATAACTAACCTAGGCTGTTACAACATGTGAGGGATATCAGGGGTAAGCTGCCTTATGGTATCTGGATGTACATTACCATGCAATTTACCTTGGGAAAATGCAGGCCTACTGCTTCCTGCCATACAGACTGTTCTATTTGTCAGTGTGATTGTGATGGTTTTAGTTATGCCTTGTTATGTAATAGATATATCCCATTGTGTCAACTGAAGTCTTTCCCCCTAGGGATTGCGTACAGAGTGTAGATAGAGGCTGCTTGACTATACATCTGTATTATTTACTGTTGATTGATTGCTATCCTGTGGCCCAGTCTGTCTTTACTGTTGTACTACGAAGGCCTTGGCCTGGACAGCAACATATGTTATGCTTTCCAGAATACAATATTAACTGAATTTTTGAGAGTTGCATTAGTCTGTTTATATGTATTTCAAAGTCTAAACAGCTATATGACATGGCATATACAACTGTAATAGTACACAAATAAAGCTTTCTTGTGTATGCAAACCTGTGTGTGGTGTTATATCCTTTGACCTCTCTGTGGGTATATGTTTCAGGCTACAATTTTCTTTTGTATGGGTGACTTATACAGTGTTCATTTGGTAAGGTGGCAACTGTAGGAATACTGGCTGTTCTGTATGGTGTGCACTCTCTAAATATACATCTTCCTATACATATCTGTGTGTGTGTGTATATGTAGTTACATATATATATATATATATATATATATATATATGTATCTGCATATATGTGTTAGTGTATATGTATCTTAGGAATGTTTATTGCTTCCACATTGTACATTCCTTATGATAGCCAGACTGTACTGCATGATATGTTATTGATACCAGCCTAATATCATACAGGTGAGATGGATTACTGTTAACATCTTGTGCCCATGTTGTGTCAGGTCCTGACTATGGGACTTGCAGCAGTTGGTATTGTATTGCAGGGCAGACCTGTTTAGCTGGGAGGTGGTAATATTAATACTTACAGGACATATGTAGCTAGGGCCCCCTCACCCCCCATTAACGGTGCCTGTGGTCATAAATGTATTTATGTTCTCTTTTATATCTATAGCTATATATCTCTATATACATATATATATATATATATATATATATATATATATATATATATACACACACACACACACACACGCACACACACACACGTGCTTTTGTAACCTGATTGTAACTTTTTGCTGACTGTGATGGGACTTTGTTAAATTTTATTCACCCAGTAGCTTTTCTCCCTGAGTCTCTGCTGAAAATGAGCCAAAAGCTCAGTCACACTAACACAGTTAACACATGTAAAATACATAAATACATGAATAAATATATACATCTACATGTTTAAATACATTTCCTGTACTGTTGGATGACTGTGCTGGAGGATGTTTGTGAAAACATCAGGGTTATGTATATCTGGCATGGCTTAGTGGTAAATCATTTTGGTTATCGTGTGCAGGGTCCTAGGTTCGAGCCTTGCAGAGGCTGTTAATTTTGTTGCTGGGCAGAACAAGGGCTGTTGGATACAGTGTGATTAAGGCACGTTTAAGCAGTTGTAGATGGGTTTGCGGGGAGGTAAGCACTGCTAGCTTCCGGTTACAGTTTCTTATACTCAGTTAGCTTCTAAATTGCTTAACCTGTGTAGGCATTGCTTACCCCCATGCAAACAGGGTTAAACATGCTTACTGCTGCTTAAAAGTGCTTACTCCCACTTACTCCATGCTAATTTCTTTAAAAGAAATGAAAAAGAGTTGATCGGAAAGTGGTGAAAAAGGGGTACAAAGAGGGAAAGACAGTAGGGAAAATAGCTAGGGATGTGCAGAAAGGGTGTAGGGAAGTTCCATAGCTGCCCATTTCTTCTACAGCAACAGCTGTGCATATACACTAAATATGGAGAATAATTTGGACACTCATACCCCTGAGAGAAGGGTAAGGACAACAATGACATGTTGTGAAGCCAGTCAGACCAGATTGCATGTGTCCAATGGACACGTGTGCAAAATGGACAGCTATGTATGGGGCGAGATTTGTTGGGGGGAACAGTTTGCCCTTTTTTTTTCAGGTGAGAGTGGGATGTTGGGGAGGGAAAGTAGGTATATTTGGGGAAGTAGGTTGGGTAGGTTAACAGACAAGACGCATACAGGGGTGGTATATGACACATGTGGGGATAAACACCTTGATGGAGAGGGGTGTTGGGAAATCGGAAGCTCATGAACCCCCTAGTGGAAACAGTGGGACTGAGGTTTCCACCCATGAGCAGTCTCCACTGCACCTTCACAGCCCTGAAGGTGGCTGTGCTGGGGGCTGAGTTGGAGGGCCAGATTGACCCTCTAGCTGCAACACATGGCCCTCAAGATGATGTAGCAGATCTCCGACCTCCCTGTGGAGCTCGCTACGCACCATGACCCTGATATGGCGACGGGTGACAGGTTCCTTTCTGTGCCCGCTCCCAGGTGGGTGAGCCCCATCCTCTGAGGCGGTTCCACCCAAAGGTGGTGCAGGACCAATGCAGGAGGAGGTCCCGGGTTGGGCCCCAGATGTGCTGGTGCCCGGTGCCACGGCAAGCTGAGGTGGGACAGGTGGGTTCGCCGGGACCGTCCTTCCCAAATGTGCTATGGTGTTTGGATTTTTATCAACATATGTGGGTTAGTAATAGTCAACACATTCCAAGACTAGGTATAACAGCATGCATAGATATTCCCATTAACCCGAACACCAGATATGGAACAGTTGTATAGCAAACAGAACACATGCATATATTGGACCACAGTGGTCATTACAACAGCATGCAGGTACATTGATGGCAGCATGCCACCATCTTGGCAGTATTGCAACATAAGACATGCATAGAAACAAATGTAAATAATTATCAAACAATAGGACATATGCCCCAACAGTAGAGTTAAGTCAGCCCATACCAACTGAGTTGTGTATTGTTTATTGTTGCAGATATGGTGGGAGGGAGAGAAAGATGTCGATTAACAAGTAGTATATTCCTGCAGTTCACATTACTTTCCTAGTCAGTGCTGTGATATGTACTTTATAAGTATTAGTACACAACCCTATTGCCTTAGTTTGGACAGTGGCATGGCTGTTGACAACTATATACATGAACTGGTTTACCTGCAGTATGCACCTCTTACCTGGTATACCTGTGGAGGTATTGTTTGTTAACACTACCTGTTTCTACACATACTCCCAGATTCCAGATTGATGTTATGCACATACCTGCCCATCTCTTTTTGCACACACTCTGGGCATGTCTTCACCACATGTAGATGAACCGGGACATATTTCGAACATTGCCTTCTTAAACCTTCATTGGCTTGTACAATGACATGTTTGTTTTATTTGACATTTTTCAAATATGTACAGGTCCAACAGTCAGTTATATGACATGAAATGTTGTCTACGTCAGGAATTAGCACACTGATATGGCAGGGAACAGGGTAACAGCCAGCAGATATGGGCCGAATAACTGGACATTCTGGACATTTATGTACACTTGTGGGGTATGACTCTGCATACAGCTTACTACCACTTCCAGGATTCGAACCATGGCTGTGTCTGCTAAAAATAAAATACTGTCCATCACAGTTGAGTGTGCTATATAGGTATTGCTGTTATCTCTTGTCTGATTTATGTCTATAATACTCCTGTGGTTTTACATTCTGACCTTGTAATTACAATACTCTTATACAGGATTTCCTAGACAGTTGTATTACGTAGTACAGTGTGGGTGACAGTGATGAGTGATACCTTATTATTCTGAGCAACTGCAACACTAACAGTGCCATACAATACCAGAGTAAACAGTACCAGCACAGGATATCAATCTTTTATTTATAGGGACAGTGTTCGTATCTGACAGACCTGTGGGAGCAATGTTTGTTAGCACTACCTGCATGTTCCACATTAGTCTTATGCACATACATCCCACTCAGATACTGTGCATACTCTGGTCACAGCTTGACAACAAGGGGGTGGAGATGGGACATTCTTGGCTACTTACTCTCATAACATTTTGGGGGCTTGCTAGAGTGACATGTTTGTTGTTATAGATGTCTGACAGTCAGTTGTATGTCTTGTTTGCTGCCTAAACATATGGGATCACCCCACTGATTTGCCAGGGGGACAAGGTGATTGGAAGCAGCTATGGGCCGATTTACTGGACATTATGAATATTTCTGTACACTTGTGGGGTATGATTCTGCATACAGCCTACTACCACTCCCAGGATTTGAACCATGGCTGTGTGTACAAAAAATACAACAGTTCACATCACAGTTGAGTGTGCTACTTGGATTTTGTTGTCTGTCTTTTCAGGGTTTTCTAAGTCTCTCTCAGTTATACTATTTGACCTCTTGGGATTACAACAGTCATATACAGACATTCCTACACAATTTATTTATGTAGCACAGTGTGGGTAACAGTGCTTACTACAACAGTAGTATTGAGTGATTGCAACTCTACATTACCATATGATACCAGAGTGAACACATGCAGTCCAGCAGTTAGACCTTAACTGTCAGACTATTATGCTTTTATTTACATACAACCTATATGAGACTCTTCCTGCCCCATTCTCTGGTGTATGCAGTATATGCCTTACACAATACAGGTTTTATACAGGCAATTAACCTACTACTACTTTTAGATTTATTTCCTATGACAGTACATGCAAGAGTATTACTAACCTGCCTCATGTCGCAACTGCTGCAGTCTACAGCCATGGGATTCCTGGTTCATAGCCCACTCATCTGCCACTGTGAAAGACATAAGAGGAATATTTAGCCATGCTTTTCCATAATATACATTAGCTGGCAATTATTAAACAGGTACTGGACTAATACGGCTGGGACTTTCCCTGTCCTCCTAGCCTCTTGGATCCACTGATCCAAGAGATCCCCTTTTCTCCACTTCAGGTCAGAATAGTCATACCTGACCTGCTCGCCAGTTCGGGGTATGCCAGTGGCACTGGTCAGGTCATGGGTGAGATGGTCCCAGGCTTCTGCTTTGTATTGGGAACCCTGGTACTGGCCCTATAGCAGTCTCTGCTCATGGTCTTTCACAAGGAGTCCTGCCATGACTTTGGACTCCTGGATGCCCCAGCACTGCACCCAAAAGTGCACACCCTCTCCCATTCCAGACATAGTGCCTACAAGGGGAAGCTAGAACCAGTTATGAGATGTATTCCCACCTGTTGGGTTTAAATAGGGCTGGTTTCCCACAGTTTGCCGTGATTGGACGGTTTTGAAAAGGCTAAGCTATGAGCAAACCTGTTTACCTAAGGTTGGTATTGCTTAAAGGGGTACTCCAATGGACAGACTGAGTTAGCTGGCCTACACATTGCTTACACCTACTAAGCTGGGCTATGCAACGCTTAGCATTGCTTAATATTTAGGTTGCATTATATTTGCATTGTGGCATTGATTTATTATTCATTATATGTTATATATGTGTTTGGTATCCATGATTCATGTGTACGTACACTGTATGGGGTCCTTGTGTTTATTAGGGGATTTCAACACTTTATTACAATGACACCTCACGTCTGGGCTTAATGCAGTACTAAAATATAAATCTGAATATAGATTCCTTTCACTGTTCAGTTTGTATTTCCTATAGTGAGGATCTGTTTGGTAATACCCTAATCTTATGTACTGCTGTGATGACTTAGTGGTTAACTACTGTGACTATAGTGTACAGTGTCCTTGGTTCAAGACCTGCAAAGGCTGTTTATTTTGCTTCTGGCCAGAACAGCGGCTTGAGCATACAGATTGATTAAAGCACTTTTAAGCAACTGTAAGAGGGATTGCGCATGTTTGCGTGAAGGTAAGCATTGCTAACATCGTTAAATATGCTTACAGACTGTTAGCTTCAATATTGCTTAACCCGTGTGCACATTACTTACCCCCGCACAAACGGGCTTAAACCCACTTACTACTGCTTAAATATGCTTACTCTTGCTTACTAGTGCTTACACCCACTTACCACCACACTAACTTAGACAGTAATGTCTAATGGTTCTTGGGAAGGTGGTGGATTTGGGAAACTGTATGGATTTATCATTCATTACACATTTTACCTTCCATTTGTATCTCTGATTCCTGTATACATATACTGTATAGGGCACTTGTAATTATCTATGGACTTTGCAATATTATGACAATGACACCTCACATCTGCATTTAATGCAGTTCTCCAGTTCACAAATATATGTTATGTCGTAGGTTATGCAACAAAATAAATTGATCATAAAGTGATTTGGCATGGAAAATGGATTGTACTGGAGTGGGACTCGAACCAGGAATGATTGCTCGTAAGGCAAATGCTCTGCTCACTACACTATTGCTGTACTGCTTCATTTGCATATATCTTGCTTTTTATCCTCTTGTGCCATTTAAGTTGAATTAACCATAGCTAAGCGATGTGCAAACCCCCACAACTACAGTTAAATTTAATCTGTTTTATATATATAAAAAAAGTCTTTATCTTTACAGTTTTACATATTGCTCTTGTAAACATGGGGGAAAGTTGCTGGGGGTATGCAAACACCTATGAGCGGTCTCACTCATTCTTATTCATACACCACATTCTTCATTGCAGGGGAGTGTATATTCTGAGAGCTCTGCTCTCAGACAGGCCCCCTGCACTCGTACACGCTCTGTGTCCATTTAGGAGCTCAAGCAGTGCGCCTTTATTAATATGCATGGCGCTCTGCCATCCTGCTCCTAAATGGCCGCTTCCGTGCAGGACTAAGCTAGTCCTGCATGGAAGGATAGTGAATCTGGGGGACTGTTTACCTTTCTCATTACTTATGCAGAAATCAGTTCACAGATAGTTAGTTGCTAGACATGTGGTCCAAAAGACAGCTGAGGAGTCTAGCTCAATTTCCCAGTTGCCATGGGATCTTTTTTCACCATCAGAGGTACCACCAACTCAGTCAGATAGGATTATAGTTTAACCTCTCATCTGAAGAACAGATCTGAAAAACAGTGTAATTACTGGAACATGAATCCCAGCAGCTGGTATGGGAACTGAACTCACAGCCTTCTTAACCCCGTGGCATAAAAGGAGAATGTACTACCTGTTGAGTCATTGATACTGAGAGAAAATCATATCATTTGAAGTCAGGACCTCTGGTACAAGTAGCCCAAGCACAGTAACTACACTAGAGAGCACCAAAAAGAACTGTATGCCTCAACTAGTACTCAGACCCATAACCTCTGGATCACCATTCTGGCTGCTCAACCATTACACTATTGCAGCAGCTTACCAGTTTGTCATGAGAACAGTAAAATAACTGCTTAATACTATCAAGTAGTTATTTTAGATATTTTAAAGACAAAGTAATGTCTATACAGTTAAACAACCAGTGATATATTCACAGGGGATTGTCAGTGTGCATGCATATCTTTGAGCAGCAAGCTGAAATCCTTTTCTCTGGTCATTGTTTTATTCACTGTTATCACAAACATCTGAATAACAAACAGCAAGGTTGAAACATGATCACTGCAAAATGATCACAGATCTGGCTTGTCAGCAGAGTACTTTAGACATTATTTGTCTGATTATTTCTTTCACTTTCAGTGCAAACCTAATGCCAAAGATATACAAAGGTGTTGGCTACCTTTGTTCTGTGTATCTACAGGGAGGCAGGCTTTGTATCAAAGATGACTTTTTATCTACTGCACAGAGGAGAAAGAAAGGTAATAAAAAGGCAGTATCCTGAGGATGACAGGACACCCACATCAAAGGTTTTCAACTTGCTACTCTCATAACAGGCCATATCAGATGCGGAAAAAGGGATATTTAAACATAACTACATTAAGTCAATTCATTTCCCAAAGTAATGAAAAAGCAGATGGAACCTTTATCAGATGTGATTGCTCAATGGTACAAGGATCACATCTCCTTCTAAGGCTCATCCGGTAACCCAGGTAACAGAAGGTTGGCCAAGGATTGGAGAAGGATTACTCAGCTGCAAATAACTGCATTACATTTGCTGAGGAAAGGGGGAGAGAGATATATTACCACCATTTACAGAATGGGCAAACTGTACATTAAACCCTGACTGGACAATGAATGTTCTCTAACACAGTGTTAATGTACAAGTAATGCATGCTGAAAATCAAATCCAATGCTTCACAGCACACAGACAGTAAGAAAGCTAACAGCCACCATTATTTTAAGCTTGGCTAAGCAGCAATTTTGCTGTTTATTGAGTATAAAATTAAAAGAATCAGAAAATTCAAATAAACTAGAGAAGTGTGCATTTTTATGTGTGTGTGCTTGCATTCATACATGAATGTAACAGTGAGATTAATCAAACCATTATTTTATGCTTGCTAAGCAGTGCTTTAACTGTTGAGAGTGTAAAATTAAAATTACCATTAAAAAAGAAAAGTGTGTGCGAATGTATACATGCTTGCATGCATGAAAGCGAATAATGTGTCTGAGAGATAGAGACAGAGATGGATTGAGCAGTGGCAGAGGCAGTTAAAATTAAGAGGTATGCATACCTGTCAAACTCTTAGCTCAAGAAATGTGAATGGGTGATACAAAGGTTCAAAAATAGGAACAGATATTAAAATTGCTATTATAAAATTAGAAAGTTGCTAGAGAAAAATATTTGTTCTTGCATGTATTTTCTGAAGGAAATAAAGTTTGAAACTTAAATATATGTCATTATTTAGTGACTTCAATCCCCAAAGAGTTGCCAGCATACCAGAAATTTTATAAGTAACGGACTCAAAAAATGAAGTAAAAATCTGAACATTCTTTGAAAATCTTATATTTTGCATGTAAAATACATCCTCCAACACCATTTACATATACTACAGCGATTTTGAAACATTAGGTGATGGAAATATTTTAGATCAAAAAAATAAAAAAATGATAATATCAAATAAATGATCACAGCGGAGCGACCATGAAGCACAGAGTCTCTGAATCCTTTTGACATATACTATATATTTATTATTAAACGCATGGACAATTAAAACGGTGAGCTTTTTCACATTTCAGCTTCATCAGACCTTAAAACAAACAGGGAAGAACACTTCATTTATAAAAATTCAAAAACACAACATCCAATCAAAGAATTGATTCAATTAAAATGCTGATGAGTTCTTAAAAACACAATGTACAATAAAATAAAATGCAGGGAAAAAGTCAAACAAGACAAAGAATTTTTTACATCTGGGTAAGAAACAAAAAGGGGGAAACTTGTAAATATAAGTTTATAAACACCTAAGAGGTATAACATCCATATAAATATCTATATAAACATATATATATATATATATATATATATATATATATATATATATATATATATATGAATAAATGAACATAAGCTATTATTTCTGAATTCTTTTCTTTAGCAGGGGCTTAATGGATGCCCTCTCATTAAGCCCACTACCCCTGTCTGCTCTAAGAATAATAATCCAGTTTGTTTCTCTATATTCTGTGTGATTACTAACAACAGCTCCTCTAATGGTGGGTGTGATATTCTCAATGTCCCTAAATATGAAACAATGTGTATCACCAACTTGCATGATATGTTTAGAGAGTGCATTGTGTTCAGATCTCTTCCTGATGTTATACACATGCTCTCTGATCCTATCACGTAGGACCCTACTGGTCTTCCCAACATAGAATGAGTTGCAGGTAACACATTCTGCTAGGTAGACCATGTTGGAAGTTCTACAATTGGCATTGGCATGAAACACAAAATCCCTATGTAAGTCAGGGTGATAAAAAATACTAGAAGTATTAATCAGGGAGCAGAAATTACAACCACCACACGGTAGGGTAATTCCTACATCACTATTCATCTTACTATTATTCCTTTCATAACAAAGTAACCTCTTTAAATTCTTTCTGTTTTTATAAAGAAACCTAGGTCTGTCACCTACAATCTCACTGATTTTTGTGTCAACTTGTAAAATAGACCAATTCTCAGAAAAAACTTCAACCAACTGTTTACTGTCCCCAGTATAAAAGAGGGGTATCCTAATATGGCCATTATTCCCAATGGGGTCTTGAACCACCCTCCTCAAAGTCTCACAAGTTGGTCCAAAATATGGGGCTGCAGAGCTCTCTCTCTCAGCCTATCCAACTCTGACCAATTCTTGCTAATCTCGTCATGTCTATACCCTCTCTCCATTAATCTATCCTCTAGGTTCTTGATCTCGATCTCAAAACCATCAGAGGTGGGATTCAATCTGGATGCCCTCATACCTTGACCTTTTATTAAATTCCAAAATACATATCCTGGGTGCATACTCGATCTAGATAAGAGTGCATTCCTATAGCATGTTTTACGAAAAACACCAGTATTAATAAGGGAATCTTGTAACTTCTCCACATAGAGGTCTAAAAACTCTATTCGGGTATAGGACCAATTAACAGTAAATTTCAAACAACTGGTAAGACCATTCATCATCTGATGGAACTTGCATAACTCTTCATGGCTCCCTTGCCGCAAGAGAAACAAATCATCGACAAACCTTCGATAAAACAGCACACACTGGTCTGAAATTCTTCCTTGTTAAATAATATAACATTTTCCTAATGTGCCAGGAACATGCTGGCGTAGCTATTGGCACATGAAGTGCCCATAGCTATGCCATGTTTCTAAATTTACAACTCGTCATTGAAGGTAAAAAGATTATTCTCTAGAATAATCTCCAGCAAATAACAAGGTCAATTTGTACTGAAAAAAATTCACTATTGGCCAGGAGGTACTCATGTACATACTGTAGTCCCAAATCATTGGGAATCATTGTAAATAGGGATTGTACATCAAATGTCAATAACATCACGTTCTTAAGGTCGTGAATACCTTTGACACATTCATACAGATCCATTAGGAACTGTTTAGAGTCTTTCAACACCACTTTGTTCAAATTAATAATTGGTCTCAAATATCTCTCAACATAAATTGACAAGGGCTCTGTGATCCATCCTCCACCTGCCACTATAGGTCTCATCGGTAGGTCATATGGATGTTTATGTACTTTCGGTAACCCTTGTACCAGAGGTATCAATGGATTGACTACTTTAAGAAAATTATATGTCTCCTGCGTAATAAGATTTCCAGCAAACACATCACCTAACATGTTCTGAACTGCTAAAATAATCTTATGAACATCAGTGACAGTAATCTTACTATAATACTTGTCATCACACATTCCCTCCATGGACTGTATATAGTGTGTTCTATCCATAATGACAATAAGACCTCCTTTATCTGCTGGCCTTATAATAATGGAGGTGTTATTTTGTAAATCCCTCAATGCTGCTCTCTCTCTCTCTGTAAGTTAGGTTGTACTTAAACTTTCTGTTAACACATTTGCGTTTACAGTACGGCAACCCCAAAAAGGTGGATAGCCAGATAGATACCAGTTCTTGCTGCCCACATTTTAAAAAAACTGAGTAATTTTATTCCCAATAACCATCCTCTAGTAGAAGCTTACATGAAACTCACAGAAGAGAATATATATAGATTCTATGACAATCAGAACAGTTGTGTTAACAGAAAGGAGACATATAATTTTCTTAAAGTAGTCAATCCGTTGATACCTCTGGTACAAGGGCTACCGAAAGTACATAAACATCCATATGACCCACCAATGAGACCTATAGTGGCAAGTGGAGGATGGATTGCAGAGCCCTTGTCAATTTATGTTGAGAGATATTTGAGACCAGTTATTAATTTGAACAAAGTGGTGTTGAAAGACTCTAAACAGTTCCTAATGGATCTGTATGAATGTGTCAAAGGTATTTACGACCTTAAGAACGTGATGTTTGTGACATTTGATGTACAATCCCTATTTACAATGCTTCCCGACGATCTGGGACTATGGTATGTACATGAGTACCTCCTGGCCAATAGTGAATTTTCTTCAGTACAAATTGACCTTGTTTGTTATTTGCTGGAGATTATTCTAGAGAATAATCTTTTTACCTTCAATGAAGAGTTGTATATTCAAAAACATGGCGTAGCTATGGGCACTTCATGTGCCAATAGCTACGCCAACATGTTCCTGGCACATTGGGAAAATGTTATATTATTTAACAAGAAAGAATTTCAGACCAGTGTGCTGTTTTATCGAAGGTTTGTCGATGATTTGTTTCTCTTGTGGCAAGGGAGCCATGAAGAGTTATGCAAGTTCCATCAGACGATGAATGGTCTTACCAGTTGTTTGAAATTTACTGTTAATTGGTCCTATACCCGAACAGAGTTTTTAGACCTCTATGTGGAGAAGTTACAAGATTCCCTTATTAATACTGGTGTTTTTCGTAAAACATGCTATAGGAATGCACTCTTATCTAGATCGAGTATGCACCCAGGATATGTATTTCAGAATTTAATAAAAGGTCAAGGTATGAGGGCATCCAGACTGAATCCCACGTCTGATGGTTTTGAGACCGAGATCAAGAACCTAAAGGATAGATTATTGGAGAGAGGGTATAGATATGATGAGATTAGCATGAATTGGTCAGAGTTGGATAGGCTGAGAGAGAGCTCTGCAGCCCCATATTTTGGACCAACTTGTGAGACTTTGAGAAGGGTGGTTCAAGACCCCATTGGGAATAATGGCCATATTAGGATACCCCTCTTTTATACTGGGGACAATAAACAGTTGGTTGAAGTTTTTTCTGAGAATTGGTCTATTTTACAAGTTGACACAGAAATCAGTGAGATTGTAGGTGTTAGACCTAGGTTTCTTTATAAAAATAGAAAGAATTTAAAGAGGTTACTTTGTTATAAAAGGAGTAATAGTAAGATGAATAGTGATGTAGGAATTACCCTACCATGTGGTGGTTGTAATTTCTGCTCCCTGATTAATACTTCTAGTATTTTTTATCACCCTGACTTACATAGGATTTTGTGTTTCGTGCCAGTGCCAACTGTAGAACTTCCAACGTGGTCTACCTACCAGAATGTGTTACCTGCAACTCATTCTATGTTGGGAAGACCAATAGGATCCTACGTCATAGGATCAGAGAGCATGTGTATAACATCAGGAAGAGATCTGAACACAATGCACTCTCTAAACATATCATACAAGTTGGTGATACACATTGTTTCATATTTAGGGTCATTCAGAATATCACACCCACCATTAGAGGAGGTGACGTTAGTAATCACACAGAATATAGAGAAATGAAATGGATTATTATTCTTAGAGCAGACAGGGGTAGTGGGCTTAATGAGACGGCGTCCATTAAGCCCCTGCTAAAGAAAAGAAGAATTCAGAAATAATAGCTTATGTTCATTTATTCATATATATATATATATATATATATATATATATATATATATATATATATATATATATATATAGATATTTATATGGATGTTATACCTCTTAGGTGTTTATAAATTTATATCTGCAAGTTTCCCTCCTTTTTATTTAATACTCATATATAAAAAATTCTTTGACTTTTTTCCTTGCAGTTTATTTTAATGTACATTGTGTTTTTAAGAATTCATCAGCATTTTAATTGAATCAATTCTTTGGATGTTGTGTTTTTGAATTTTTATAAATGAAGTGTTCTTCTCTGTTTGTTTTAAGGTCTGATGAAGCTTAAATGCGAAAGCGCTCACCGTTTTAATTGTTCATGCATTTTATAATAAATATATAGTACATGTTAAAAGGATTCAGAGACTCTGTGCTTCATGGTCGCTCCGTTGTGATTATTTATCTGACATTATTATTGCTTATACCTGACTTGTGCAACGGAGTGTTCATCCTGTGGATTACAGTTTACTTTATTGTTATAAAAAATGATAATAATAATCTTCTTCTTCTTTCGGCTGCTCCCATCAGGGGTCGCCACAGCAGATCAACTGTTTCCATTTCTTCCTGTCCTCTGCATCTTGCTCTGTCACACCAACAACCTGCATGTCCTCTCTCACCACATCCATAAACCTTATCTTAGGCCTTCCTCTTTTCCTCTTATCTGGCAGCTTTATCCTTAGCATCTTTTTCCCAATATATACTGCATCCCTCCTCAGCACATGTCCAAACCAATGTAATCTTGCCTCTCTGGCTTTGTCTTCAAACCTTCCAACATGGGCTGACCCTCTAATATACTTATTTCTAATCCTGCCCATCCTCGTCACACCCATTGCAAATCTTAACATCTTCAACTCTGCCATGCCAAGCTCTGACTCCTGCCTTTTTGTCAATGCCACTGTCTCTAACCCATATAACATAGCTGGTCTCACTACCCTCTTGTAGACCTTCCCTTTCACTATTACTGGTGCTCGTCTGTCACAAATCACTCCTGACACTCTTCTCCACCCACTCCATCCTGCCTGTACTCTCTTCTTCACCTCTCTTCCACACTCAGCATTACTCTGAACTGTTGATCCCAAGTATTTAAACTCATCCACCTTTGCCACCTCTACTCCCTGCATCCTCACCATTCCTCTATCCTCCCTCTCATTCACACACATATATTCTGTCTTAGTCCTGCTGACCTTCATTCCTCTTCTCTCTAGAGCATATCTCCACCTCTCCAGAGTCTCCTCCACCTGTTCCCTACTCTCACTACAGACCACAATGTCATCTGCAAACATCATAGTCCATGGGGACTCCTATCTGATCTCGTCTGTCAACCTGTCCATCACCATTACAAATAAGAAAGGGCTCAGAGCTGAACCTTGATGTAATCCCACCTCCACCTTAAATGCATCCATCACTCCCACTGCAGACCTCACCACTGTCACGCTACCCTCGTACATATCCTGTATCACTCTTACATACTTCTCTGACACTTCCAACTTCCTCATACAATACCACAACTCTTCTCTAGGCACCCTGTCATATGCTTTCTCTAAATCCACAAAGACACAATGCAATTCCTTCTGACATTCTCTGTACTTTTCCATCAACACTCTCAAAGGAAACATCGCATCTGTAGTGCTCTTTCCTGGCAAGAAACCATACTGCTGATAACTAATCATCACCTCCCTTCTTAACCTAGCTTCCACTACTCTTTCCCATAACTTCATGCTGTGAGTGATCAATTTAATCCCTCTGTAGTTACTACACCTCTGCACATCGCCCTTATATAGTAATAAAAAATAAACAAGTAAAACAAAACAATTTTAAAGACAGCCCATTCACTAAGCACAATAATGCCCTCCTGGGTGTGTGTTACTGTGTCAATAATGCCCTCGCAGGGAGGTAGAGACCTTCCACCTCAAAACACCAGAGGACATGCATTACTTACAGAGTAACACACATCCTGTTAGGCATTTTTGCCTGCTGAGAGCCAGAGCCTTGGGGTGGCACTGGTATGGTGAAAGGACAATGAGCAGCAAATAAGTGGATGGCCTCTTCTGGAAGGAGGGATGAAAGCAGATATTACTACTGCTGAAACCCCTGTAGAAAGCTGGGACAGCAGGCATTAGGATGTTCAGCACATGCCATCAGGACACTGTGCACCATAGTAAAGGATCGGAAGCATACGCACCCTATCCACAAAGTTTTCAATGGGATGGGGAACAGGAAGAGCCCAAAACTGCACTGCAATGACCCTGAGAGATGCTCACTGCTTGTTCTTAATGAATAAGACACAAATTAGAAAATGTCTATGAAGACAATAATGTGTGTGTGTGTGTGTGTGTGTGTGTGTGTGTGTGTGTGTGTGTGCACGCACTTGTGTATGTTTTGGGGGCTGGTAAATAAAACACTTTACATATTCCATTATTTTCTTTATTAAAAATACACTTAAGAATTTCTTTCAGATGTATTTTTAAACCATTTCATTTTCTGTAAAAATGGAAAAGAGCAAACATGTTCAACCACACTTAAATGCTGCCCCACACAGCCAAAACAGGTTCAACTGATTTTCTTTTAATAAATATAATGTAAAGAACACATCACTAAATGTAATTCAAAGAACAGAGTGACACAGTTTGATTTAGATGCCATGTTTCAGCTACTACAGCCTGAGTTTTATTAACCATTGGCAAAAATTTAAAACAGTTGCCTGCCATCCAAATAAAGACACAATTATGCATATTATATGAATGAAACAATACAAGCATAAGCTGCTTAAGCTTTTATCTCCTCATCAAAACAAACACTAGTAAATACAAAAGCACAAGTTTGCATTTGAGGTAGTGTGAAGAAACAGATAAGTTTTAAAGGTCTGGATTAAATTTTCACAATACTCCTGACAGGGTTTATGACTTTATGAACCATGAAGCTGTCACTCTGCAACTGTCTCCAACAGCAAGTCTGTATATTCTCATATTCCAAATCTGATTCTAGGACGGCCTTGTACTAAAGTCACATGGTTTATGAAACTTTTTCTCATAGGCTGAATATTGAAAACTTGGGACTAAAATGTCTGACAATTGGCAATGAGAATGTAACTGCTGAAGGCTGCAAAAATGAAATGAAACAGAAGCCTGTGATTATAACAATCAACAATTTTGAGGGCAACATTTTGGACTGGCCACATTACAGTTCCCCCTGTTTAGCTGCATTAATGTCACTGCACAGTTCCAAACTGATTTCATGATACAATTCAGGGGTACTAGGTTTCAAAAGTATGCATATTTGGAAACAGTGTATAACTGATGAAGTTGCACTTATACAGGTTCACTGCATTGGTAGTTCTCAACACTCGGGGGTCAGATTTTCATAATATACACATAAGGGTACTATCTACACTTACATTAAAGGCAGTGCACAAGTTCATCCACCAGTGGGACTATGTAATCACTTTTTCAAGAGAGAGTCACACAATACAAACAGCAAGATTAACTAAGTCAGATGCAGCAGACAGCATGTTAAAATATTGTCCCAAAGTGCTGAGAAATAAGTAAGCTATGACCATTTTAAAAACTCTATACAAAAAAAAACAAACAGGAGGCATTAAAATATTTACCTGTATTTACGGTCAGTAGTCAAGGAGACAGAATATGTCTACAGTTTGTGTTAAGTAAAGGGTTTCACAGGGCTGAAAGGTAAACATGGAATGGCCTGAATGAAATAGCTGGTCAATACTGAGATTGTTAGTGCAATGTCCTGACAATGATGGCAGACCTTTCCTGTTATGGCGAAAATAAATAACAAAAAGCTAGTAAAGGCACTTTTCTCTACCTCAGGATAAGAAACTCATGTACTAGATACCTGCAAAAAATATTCTTCATTATTGCTAAAAATGAATTTGCAGATGAAGTTTGTCAAGGGATATTTTCTTTACCTTTGAGCAATAACTACAACGGGTGCTTATATGAAGACTTCCGCCAATGCAATGTCAGTATGTAGGTGCTGCCCCTCCCACATTTCAAGTCTTACAAACTGCAAACAGCTGGCAGGCTTGGTATATTTTTCATGAAATATGAAGTGACAGGTATGGCTTTTCTGAAAGAACAGGAGCAGTGGAAAAGGAATGCTATATTATGCAACACTCCTTCTTGGGAAGCAACAGCGGTGCCTGTTTTGTTTTCCATACTGGCCCAGATATCCCTTTTTGTATTTCCCCCCACAATCACAGGCCTTGTACATTGGAACTGTAACTCACTATACAGAAGTGACAATCAATCAACACACCCTTACACTGACTAGCCCCCACCAATCCAAAGCAGCCAGGTGTAATAAAAATCCTTTACAAGTCAGAATACAGGAATAATGTAGACTTGCCATGACTCCATTAAGAGAAGGAAATAATACATTAAACCAATTTTCATTTTCATACAGGGATGAGGTCCCAACATACACATACTTAATTTCCCATAAGTAGTACAGTGCATGGATAAGGATAGCAGATGGAGTGCCATGTATTCACACCTGATATCTGCTGGATACATGAGCACCACTGCTAATCTTTACATCAAAGGGCAATGAAACTAAAACAGAAATGCCTTCCAGATCTAGACTATTAAACAACACCATGGCAGTACAAGCCATCTATTAGGGTAACATTACAGCAGTCTTCTAAAATGCTAGATAGATTACAATGTAATGTGACATGCATGACAGATAACTTTTCACTATTATGGCCTATGTGCATGACTCACTGTTATGGCATTGTGCACAGCATTGCAATGATAGATACACATTTGATATTTCGTAGATTTTACAGTTATCCCAATATGGCAGCAGGAATGCTGCCTTTGGACACCTTTAGTTTTCAGTGCAAGTTACTTTGTTGCTTTTACTTTGAGCTTTCTTTGGTCTGCTGGTTGATTGCTCTTTAGTGAATGTATTACCTGGTGGCCCTGTAGATGGTTAAGAATTGGGAACTACTGTTATTGGCACAAAGAACTGCAGAAGTACAGAGAAGTACCAAGGAATGTTGTGGATGCGACCTCTTGTTTTAAAACTATTGGCTGTCTTCCAGCATCTACTGAGTTCTACAGAACTTGAGGTTTGATGGTGCTGTGGTTGGTTTTGTGGAATCTGTACCATGTTTTGGGGAATGCTGTTTTTGCCATCATATTTGCTGAAGATGCACCTCTCCATTGACAGACTCCTGGCTGACTAATTTTTGAGTACTGTACTGAACTTTCAATTGTTTTAAGACTGTGATGGATAATTTATTAGACCTAAGAATTGCTGGTTTGTGAACTTTATGAAATACCATGAAACATGAACTGTCAAATTTTTGCAGACTGCTGCAGTTTTGTTCCGAGGATGAAATGTTAAGATATGTTGCTGCTGTTTTTCAGTCAACAGTTGGACTATTTACTTAACAGTTATGATTTTTTAAACTTTATACTGTTATACTTCAGCTTTGCAAATATCATTCTTATTTAATTTAATAGCTATTTAATACACTCTAGACTGATTATGGCTTTGCATGCTAAATATCACTTCTTAATTTCAGTAATTGTAATATTTTTAATCATCTGTATACTTTGCTTCTTCTTTTTGCGCAAAGAGCTTTGATTATAAGCTGTAATAAAGTTGAAACTTGAAGTCCTATCCATCTTCTCTTAGAATATCGCTAAGTTCCCTTTTTGGACATACTGTAATCCTGCAATATTTACTAGAATCATTTCTTGCAAATGCAGCCAAATTTTATCTGCAGGACAGGAACATTTTGCTGCAACTACAAGCTATTTTTAAATGTGCTTAACTACTTTGACATGTCCAGCAAGGATTTGATATGTGGTCAATGTAACTTTCCAAGACAAGGAGTAGAAATAAATCAGTGACGGAATGAGAGGTGGAACTACAGTGGCAGTGAAAGCCATTAACAAAAGCATGTGACTTATAGAAGCTGTAAACAGTGCTAGTGGAACACTTAATGTAGATGTAGTGCTATGCCAACTGTCTTACAGACCCCACATCAGGGACAAACCCAACAACTTGACCAATTCCATCAGAAACCAGAAATAAGAGGCATTTTCTAATAGAACTTGACAGGAGTTTAATCTCTGACACTACCTTCTGCTCTATCAGAAAACACAACTTTACAAGAAAGTTGGAACATTCTAAGAAAAATGAGTAACAGATAACAACTAAGAGTTCATATAAGAAAAAAAAAGATCAGTTTTGAAAGGTTTAATATTACTATTTAATAAAATCTCATTCTTCAACTACGTGGTACCCTCAGAAATAGGTTCATAGGTAGGTACTAGGCTATTGGCCTTAGGGCCTATATAAGCCTAGCCAAAAAGGTACCCTGGCTTTCACCACCCAAGAAAATTATAGGTATAACAGAGATCATAGATTAATACTAGGCTAATTACCTTTGTGGGTCATTTTAAACCTAGTCAGTTAACTCATGTGAGAATCAAGCACTGCACCTTGTGTTTGTAAGGTAAATATCTTAAGCATTATGCCAACCTCCCTCTTTATGCAAAATTATTAAAAAAACTATAAATGAACACAATTAGTCAAGTCTGGAAGTGTGACTATGGCAAAAGCTTTACTACATCCTCTTTTCTCTTCCTTTTTTCAGCATTTCACTTTGAGCCTTGTTATTTCCTTCAGTTATATGCTACGGGTGCAATATTAATTTGGAATTGTAATGACTACTCTTGTTCGTCTATGTATACATTAGTTTAAGTCTATCTAACTATACATATTTTACTTCTATTTACTTTATTTCTAACTTGTCAGGATGTTGTTTGATGTCAGTTAATACTACCCAGTGCCAGTGTAAATGCATAACACCTGGAAGTGACACGTAATCCTCCCAAGAATCAGGACAACTGGATTGCATAAACAGATTGTGTACTTTATGTGGGCATGAAAAGAAAAAAAAGAAGTTCTGTACTCACCATAACGCTCCATCTGAGTAGTTCTACTTCAATTGTCTTCAACCTGTGGGATACTGGATTCGTATCAGATCCGATCCGGCAATCTCACTAGCATCTGCTCCAAGCTCTAAGCTCCTCCCCTTACCCATAATACACCTCCACTACCTTCCAACCCCCAGATCGAGTTTGCTGACCCTTATACTGATAACCCGACCTGAAAAATACTTTATGACCTACAACTGCAGCCCGCAGGCTGTTCCTATGACAAGGTCAGGGGGAAAGAGGGAGGGATGGTTGAAGACAAATGACGTAGAACTACTCAGATGGAATGTTATGGTGAGTACATAACTTCTTTTTCTGAAGTAGTTTACTTCATTTGGTCTTCAACCTGTGGGACAGAGTCCCCAGCTACTAAACTCCTGGGTGGCCCTCATGGAAGGATATTCCGGAGCACCGCGGAACCAAAGGATGCTCTCCTTCTAAAAGTCAAATCCAATTTGTAGTGAGAAATAAAGGTATGAGATGAGGACCAAGTAGCTGCAGAACAAATATCATCCAATGAGACTCTAGACCAGGAGTGTCCAACCCGCGGGCCGCATGCGGCCCTCAGAGCGCTTCCATGCGGCCCGCAACCCTTAAATTTAATTTTAATTTAACTTTTTTTTCCATGTGTTTACACGTTCGCGTACTTTTGGTGTTCTGCGCATGCGCCAACTTTCGTTTTTTCACGTTTTTTCATACCAGCGTCATTCCGCTGGTATGCGCATGCGTGAAAATGCCGTTCGGTCGGTTTTTACAGTTCTGGTAAAGCCGAAGGAAGGAGCGAGATCGTGGAGAGAGGATTTATTTTATTTCGGAGTACACACTGACTACAGTTACACTACAACATAGCAAAAGGTAAGTAATTTTGTGAGTTTAATAACGAGTGCATTTGATGTGTAGTAGATGGTTAATCACAGTCCATATTCCATTAGCTGTCTCTGGAGAGTCAAAGATAACACATTTTTTGTTCCCACACATTATTTAAGAAGAAAGATAATAGACTAATATTGAACCCTTTTGATACAGTATGCTATAGTATACAACTTTGTTGACTCACGCAACTATGGATATTAGCAGTATTTGTATATTAAGGTAATTAAGAGTGGTGCACTCAGTGTAAGACAGCAATGTAGAATCTGTAAGCTGGCACTGTTTGGCGTACAAACACACTTGCACACAGTGAAAGAATCCCTGTGGGATGTACAGATATTGAGTTATCGTAAGGTTATTTGTTGGAACTTATAAAATTAAATAATACAAACTATTTCCATTAATAATGCAAAAAATGGAATGTAATAGTGTCATGTTAAATTAAGCCTATGCAAGCAGCAAATGTTAGTTAGGCAAAAAGTGACAGTGAAAGAAGATGGATAAGATAAACAAAGTCAGAGATGTAACCAAGTAGAAGACTGTCGATTTTCAGATATTAAGACCAATATCTGCCAAACAGAAGGTCATGCATTAGCTAGGTCAGGAGCATGGTAGTGGTATCTGCAACCTGAAGTGAACTGGTATACATGCACACTGAAATTAATGTTGTGGTATGCACAGAACTTGATGTATTGAAAACTCTAGCAAAAAGTTATAAAAATATGAAATATTTTTAATTTTCCATTAGTAATGCAAGACTGGTGGGTTAATACTGTTGTGTTGCAAGTGTTATAAAAAATGTCTCTAGTCTAAAACATGATGGGTAACCTGAAAGTATCCAGAGGCACAAATGTTTGGTAATGCAGTAATGAAAATAGGCAATAATTTCATATCTGCATTAATATCATAACACGTGTGTGATCTCCAGGGAAATATGCTGACATGTTATACACAACATTAAGGCACCAAATTTTGTCACTGGTACTGCTATCTAGCACCATATTGTGTCACTGGTACTTGCTATCTAGCTTACACTGCTTTATAGATTAATAGAGTTGCGCTGAAATATTGCAAATGTGTTATAAGCATAATTTGCATATTTTGTGCAATACCACAAACTGAGTCTATCAGGTACACTTACACAGATATAACTCTTTTTACCATAACACTATTTGCTTGCTGAGACGTACAGTTTTTTCATAAATCTGCAATACGAAATCAGCTAGCTAAATGGAACCACCAGAGAAAAGGAGGTAGCATGTTGCATCTAACAGTCTGAGTTCTACCTTCAAGGTAACTGCTAATCCTAATGGAAAGTAGAAATGTGGACTTCAGCAAGCATGGACAGCAGCAGTTAGATTAGAACTTAGCAGTGTCCATAATTATATATGCACCCAGGTGCAGAGATATGATGACCATCAATTCTGAACTCCATATAAAAATGGATTAAGAAAACAGTCATGTACTAATCTGTTACAATTAACATGTCCAAATTCTAAAAACGTTCACAGCTTTCAAGTATTTTTTTTTAATTAGGCAAACTAGGGAAGTGATAATCAGAGCAGTAAGAAGTTTAACCACTTTGGTCAGTGAGAGTATTACAATTAAGTGAACTATTTACTAATAATACTGATGTAATAAGTTGAAGGCACAGCGATGTTCACACATTGTGAAGATAGGCTGTTAGCTGCATTTTTTGCAGAAGTTTTTATATTTTATTTTTTAATAAGACACAGCAGACCAAGCAGAAATAAAGAATACTTTGATAGTTTGGTCTTGAATGAGAATGTACTGATAATAACTATCAAGGAAGGACAGCCTGCAATAAATGAATGAAAGTAAATATTAAACCTCATAGCTTTCTCAAATGGTACCAAAGAAGGAAAAGGTTGGTTTATTGCAAGCTACTTCTGGCCAGAACTGTTCTGGATTATTATTGATGTCATTTTGGTAAAAGGAAATAGTAGATTTGGTTGCCCTTAACACACTTTGGTTATACTCACAGCTTTTGTGATTTTTGTTTTCTAAGTCTGTGAAGTGCCTGACATAGCCCATCCCTGTGGACCATAAGTAGAGTATCAGACATATTATCTTTGAAGTTTAAGTTATGTAGGTAGTTTAGTAGGAATTTATATGAAACCATTTCAAAAGTTTAGGACAGAGTTAAGAACAAGAAGCCCGTAATAAATTGTCCTTTGTTATGATTCTGGTTGATGGTGTTTTGGAATGCTACTAGGGCAGATTCAGTGCAATGGGTTGGTGTAAAGCTGTGTTGTATTAAGAATAACATATTCTTTTCTGTTAAAAAGTGATGATCTGTTTACATATGCATCTTTCTGCAACCTTTGCAAGTAATGATAATGTAGCAATGGGGAAATTTGATAATTTGAGTCATGTTCCTTCTTGTGAATGGGGATAACATGAATGTTTATAATCTACAAGGGTTAGTTAGATTTAACTGTTTTTTTAATAATTAGAATGAGATATTGAATTTTAGGGCAAATATTATGCATTTATTAATTTAATTATTGTTCAAATTCACCTACAATACAGCCAGTGGGCTGACTTTCTATTAGTCCGCATAAACCTGGGGTCTTTTGCTCTTTAGTTCATGATGCTTTTTTTTTTTTTTTTTTTTTTTTTTTTTTGTCCTCACTTGCCGTTTGCCCCCAGACCATTTCTGTTGACTCAATGCGGCCCTTGCAACTGAAAAGGTTGGACACCCCTGCTCTAGACCAAAAGGACGCAGAAGTAGCCATAGACCTAGTGGAATGAGCTTTCACCTGACCCAGAGGAGACATGCCTTTGTCCTTATAGACCTGAAGGATGCATGAGAAAATCCACCTATCAATAGTGACCTTGGAGATAGGTTTACCCAAAAAGGGTTTATAGAAAGACACAAATAGTTGATCGGATTTACCAAGTTTTTGGTCCTGTGTAAATAAAATCGTAACTGTCTAAGAACATCCAACAAGTGGAGTTTGTATTCCATTTTGTTATCAAAATCAGGAAAGAAAACAGGTAAATTGATGGTTTGATTGGTATTAACTTGTGATACCACCTTAGGAAGAAAGGACAGACTGGTCCGAAGGGAAACCCTATCTTAATGGAAAATCATGTATGGAACTTTGATGGACAAGGCTTCAATTCTGAAACCCTTTTAGCAGAAGTGATAGCCACCAGGAATGCTGTTTTCCAAGATAACAATTTTAGATATGTGGTTGCAGCAGGTTCAAAAGACGGAGCGACCAAATCTTGAAGAATCATAGTAAGGTTGCATGGGAGAACAGGATCCTTGACCGGGGGGGGGGGGCATAACAGAAAAGTCCTTTTGATAAAGGCTTTACACAATCTGGAGGAGGCCAGTGAGGCTGAATTCTCACCCACATGAAAATGAAAAATGGCAGCCAATTGAACTTTGATAGTAGAAGAACTAGCTCCCTGTTGAAAAATATTGGCTAGGAAATCAAGAATGGCCGAAATAGGAGCCGTGAAGGGTCTAAACTCCTTTGAGAAGCCCAAAAGGAAAAACGTTTCCATTTGTTGTAGTACACCTTCTGGGTTGAAGACTTATGAGCAGCCACCAGAATAGACCTAACTGAAAAGGATAATCCAGGAGTCCTAGCAATCATGGGAACTGCATCAGCCAAGCTGTGAGCTTCAAATTGTCCAGGTTCGGATGAGGAACCCCCGATGGGTATGAAATCAGATCCTGAATGGGATCCAAGATCTAGGATGGAGCCAGAAGGTGAGACCAAAGGAAGGGAAACCATACCTGGCGAGGCCAAAATGGGGCAATGAGGATCACTTTGCTCTCCATTCGATGAGCTTTCTGTAGAAACCTCGGAATAAGAGGAACTGGAGGGTAAGCATACAAAAGACTGGGAGGCCAAGCATGGACTAGAGCATCTCTGGGGGACTCCCCCGGCAGGGGGTTCAGAGTGAAAAACTCACTGCACTTCACATTGGAAGGAGATGCAAAGAGATCACAGCAAGGCTGACCCCACTCCAGGAAGATCTGCTCCACTACTGAACGATTCAGAGACCACTCGTAACGCATCAGAATAGTCCGACTTAACCTGTCCGCTAGAATGTTGGACTGTCCCGGAATGTGTGCTGCTATGAGAAAATGACAGGTGGAGATTGCCCATTCCCACACTCTCATGGCCTCGTGACAAAGGGGGTAAGATCTGGTCCCTTCTTGTTTGTTGATGTAGCAGACCACTGACATGTTACCTGATTGAATTGCAATGGTTCCCAGAGGAAGAAAGGCATGAAGGGCCTGCAATGCCAAAAGGACCACCCTCATCTCTAGAATGTTTATGTGCAAGCTGGTCCCTACAGGGGACCACAGTCCTTGGACTATCCTGTACGAACAATGCTCCTTTACCTGAGTTGGGAGGCGTCCATGGTCACTGTGGCTTGGACAGAAGCTGAAACAAAGAGTCATCCGTCCAAGATCTCCAGAGAGCATATCCACCACAGAAGGGACGACCGACAGACTTGACTGAGTTGTACTGAATATGATAATGGAAGTTCCAACAGGGACCACTGTACAGCTAGTGTCCACTGTAAAATTCTCATATGTAACTGGGTGCATGGAAGAAGTGTTATGGTCCCCACCATTGAACCTAAGGCCTTCAACACTGATTCTGCCGATGGAAGATGAGAACAGTAGATAAGACAGACATGCATCCTAGGGTTTTGTACTCTCTCCGAGGTCAGCAAGATTTTGCACTGTAAGGTGTCTATCCTTGTCCCAATGTAGACTATCACCTGGACAGGATTTAGAAGTGATTTGGATGCACTGTTTGTGATCCCAAATGAAGGGCGAGCTTTAAGAAATAATCCCTGGTTTGAGAAAGTAGACGCCTGGTGGGAGCAGTGAGGAGCCAATCATCCAGGTATGGGTAGACCTGAATCCCCTGGAGTCTGCCATCACTTTGGTGAACACCCTGAGGGCTGTGGTGAGACCAAAGGGTAGTGCTCGAAACTGGTAACGATTGACTCCTAGCCGGAAGTGGAGGAACCTCCTGGAGCTTCTGTGCATCTTTATGTGATAGCAAGCACCCTGGAGGTCTAATGAGCACATCCAGTCACTCTCTTGCAGGTACGGCATGATGGACTATAGTGTGACCATCCGGAATTTTTCTTTGGCAACTGACAGGTTCAGGGTCGATAGGTCCAGAATGGACCTTAAGTCCCCCATTTTCTTTGGCACCAAAAAGAACCTGGAGTAGAAGCCCGATCCAGACTGATCTGGGGGGACGGGTTTGATGGGTCGTTTTTCTAGCAGCTTGGAAATTTCCTATGCTGCTACCTCCCTTTGTGTGGGTGGTATGTCCGGGAGGGGTTTGGGAGGAACCACAAAGGGGATAGAGTCTCCCCTAGATACGATCTAAAGCACCCAGCGGTCTGATGTAATGGACTCCCATGCTGCCAGGTGCAATGACAATCATCCCCAGACTGCCTCCAGAGTAGAGCAGTCGGGCAACCCCTCAGGGTTGCTGTCTGGGCCTGTCCGAGAAAGGTTCTTGAGGCCCAAAATTCCTTAGACCTCCTCTGCCTCTGGGCTGGCATCCATTCTGTCCCCCAATGCCTCTTGGGGAAGAAGAGCCCTGAGTGTCCTGGGAATACTTTGACTTCTGGAACCACATCTTCTTTTGCCCTCTCTGATTTTGGGAAAAGGATCTTTGAGGGTTTGAGAAGCGGATTCCAATGGCAGACAGTGTATTCCTGTCCTTTACACCCTGGACTAAAGCCTTTTTGATGGTCTTACCAAAGAGAGTAGAGCCATCATAAGGGGCATTGGCAAAGGATGCCTTGAAAGGTTCCAAAAACTAACATAGTCTGAACCAGGCGTTGCATCTCATGGACACACCGGAACCAGCCGCCCTAGCCGCTCCTTCAGTAGCATGTGAGAGGAGTCGCTTGGACGTGTTGGAGACTGCTTTCAAAGTGACCACCCTCGCAGAGAACGTGTCCCTGTCCTCCTGCGACATGGACTTAGGGGGAGACTCAGCCAGCTCCTTGACCAGGTCGCACTGGAGTCTCGTGACGTGGGCCAAGTAGTTCAGCACCCTAATGGAAAAGGTTGCTGACGCATAAACCCGCTTCCCTAAGTGGTCCATCATCTGTGACTCTCGGTCAGGAGGATGAACCGAGGAACTCTCTTGGGCTAGTTCATTCTTTGTGGCTGCTGCTACTACCATAGCGTCTACAGGCCTTGTTCCACACTGGCCTATCTGATGGTGGGCTCAAGATCTTATCAGGCCATTTAGGGACTTGTTCCATGGTGTCCGGCTCCTTCCAGTCCTGCAAGGTGACCAAGTCCACCAAGGGATCTGTGGGAGGAGACACCCAATAAGTAGATGGGCCCGTGCCAAAAGCCTCCAGGAACATGGACTCATCAGAAGAAGGTTTGGGGGTGGACCAACCTCCCCATTGGCTTAGGATTTTCATGATGACTCCAAAGGAGACATCCTGGGGAGGTGACCTGGGGGAACCTTCCCCATTATCTAAATCTGTGTCCTCAGTGAGGGACTTGGGGGAGTCCAAGTGCCTTCTCTTACATGTATGCTTGCAAGGCATGTCTCCAGTGGGGCTCTCCGGGGGTGGGACTCGCAAGCCACTTGTTCCTCGGTGGAACTGTCTGGGGCTCCTTGAGCATGGGCTGTCCCTCTGGAAAAATGATGGGATTCATAGATAGAGCCGAGGGGGTTGGGGCGGAGTCCGAGGGGATAGTCAAGGGTCTCGATCCAGCAGAGAGAACCCTTTCTACCATGTTGAATGCCAAGGGAGAATGAACCCCCTGGGGAACCAATAAGGAAGCCGGTCTCCCCGAATCTGACATGAGAATCGGAGCTGGGCCCGAAGTGGACAGAGCTCTGAGGGAGGGAACTTAGCCTGAAAAAGCCAGAGCCAATGAAAAAAGTTCCACTCCCTCGGATCCGACAGCCAAGCTCTGGCTCAGATCTGAACTAGTCGGATCCGACAAGCTCCAGGCAGCTGTTGGCGTCGAGGAAGCAGGTACCGTCTGCGCTGACCCCCTGACTAAGGCCATCCTCGGATCCGAGTACTCCGAACCTGGTGGACAGATCGGAAAAGGAGAAATCGGTGTAAAAAAAAGGAAGAGAGCTCTATCCTCTGTACAGAGAGGGGCTGGCAAGACCCCCATCTGGATCTGAGTCCAAATGAATCTCATCATTTTATCCATGTCAACTTCTGATAAGCTCCGTGTGGACCTCGACGAGGCCATGGACTCCGGCCTTGCGGGTCGAGGAACCGAGGCCCTAGATGGAGAACATGTCTCCTCTAGCTTCAGGGAAAATCTCAGAGATCAGAACCGACATCATGGATCCTAGGCTGACTTTTGGCAGGAGAAAGGAGGTCCAGGGACCTCTTACGTTTGTCAGGTCTGTGGGATTTTGGCTCTCTCACCTTCTCTCTGCCCCTTTTCCACTCCATTTCCACATGCTTTGAAATGGGTGGTTGAGTCCCAGCCTGGGAGCGAGGAGAAGTAAGGGCAAGAGAGGAAGGAGAGTCAGCCACAGCAGCCGCTGTGACTGAAGCCAAGGATGAGGCAACCACCTCAGGAGTGGGAAGAAGGCCTTTCAAGGCCAACTTAACCTTCCTGTCCTTGATAGCACGTGGGTTAAAACCCGCGCATATAGAGCAGTCAGTATTTAGCCGGACAACGTCCAAGCACATTACAGAAAGAGTGTGGCCATCTGCCGAAGACATTTTATGGCCACACTCAGTGTACCTTTTGAACACAGGCTTATCAGACATGCTTCTATCCAGCCACTCAATCAAGATAAGGGAAAAAAGGAGAGAAAAAATACAAGTTTTCCCACTCAAACCACTCACCACACACTCAAGTCACACAGAACACACTGAGGGGGGAAGGGAAGCAAAGCACACTAACCAACTAATGCTAAACTACAACAAAGGTTCAATTTCATGACGCACAAGTGAGGAGAGGAGAAGAGGGAACCTACACTAAAACACTATACTAACATTTTAGAGAAAAAAGCTGCTTAAAAGCAGAAAAACACCCACTCACTACTTGGAGCTCAGGAGATCACGATGCTTCAGCAAGCCACGCCAAACGAGATCTGAGGGTTGGAAGGTAGTGGAGGTATATTACGGGTAAGGGGAGGAGCTTGGAGCTCGGAGCAGATGCTAGTGAGATTGCCGGCTTGGATCCGATACGGATCCGGTATCCCAGAGGTTGAAGACCAAATGAAGTAAACTACGTCAGATGAATAATATTTTCAAGACATGAATACAAGCTGAACAGTGCACATCAACAAACAGACAAGGGAGTTCGATTTCAGCAGAATAACTGCTGAAATCTTTAAAGTACCAAACAGTTACCTCTGTTCCATAGTAATGGGCTCACAATTTAGTTGCCCTCATTTTGAACTATAATTGGGAAATGGAGCAGGATACAGTTTACTCATGACACTATGTACAAATGCAAAAAAAGGTAAACACAGGCCTTGCAGAAATCCATGTTTTTTGCTTACTCTCACTTCTAACTTATCTATACTGCACAAACAGCCACTTGTGCTTTATTATGCCCCCATCAGTTACGAAGCCCTCAGCTACTATGCTCATTTCTGAAGTTGACAACATTAAACAAGCTATTATTAAAATTGTTTCGTTTCTCTGAAATAAGACTAGTATAAATAATGGCAGCAACTCAACTCGGCAGCAAAATAATTCACTATTCCCTTGTTAAAATGAAAGAAATTCATGCAGTAACTTTGAACAGTTTTAAAATAATAATTTAACATTTGTTAACTAATATAAATCCTCCTAAACTGCTTGACTTTATTTTAGGATTTGTATAACAGCACAAACATCACAAAGTATATAAATATACTGGTAATTTGAATGGCAAGCGACTAGTCAGTCATTTGTAAGATTTTTTTCCCTTAAAGGAACAGTTAACTAACTAGAGCAAGAATTGTGACATCTTGTTTCACTACTTCCTTAATGATTGTCTCCTTAGCTTAATTCAGCCCATGCAGGCATCAACTGAAAGTGTTGCTCTTAATAAGGACTAATAACCTTTGGCTGTCTTTTCAAACATTTTTAGGTTACACACACACACACACACACACACACACACACACACAGCGAGTACAAAGAAGTACCAAAGCTGTCATTACATAACGTGCAAAAGTCAAAGCCAAAATAGTAAAACATTATTATGAACTCAAGTTTGTACTTCACAGAATTTAACCACAATGTAAACAATTACATCCCTTTTAACCAACGGGGACAACAATACTGTTGTTCTGGTGCTGTCAAAAAGAGCACCAGTGATTTGCTATCCAGCTAAAACCGGGGGAGGTGGAGAATATAAAGCCACCAAGCCTCATAAGAGGCCCAAATCCAAACAAAATAAAGTTTCACCAGCACCTTACTGCAGAACCCCCCCTCATGATAGTACAAGAAGTTAATGACTCATTACCCACTGCACTACAATACAGACACCCTGAAAAGAATGCAGATCAATTAGGAGTGCAAATTATAAACATTTGTCACTACACCTGACCTATTCTTCAGCACAGACCAATATGGTAATGCTGGCTAATCACCCCTTTTCTTTTTGTTGTATGAGTTATAAAAACAAATATGAAAGCTTACATCTTCAAAATAACCTTCAGTTTTAGGGAGGGAACCTAAGCTACTGATAACAGTAGTTGACATAATGTATGCATGCAATCAGTCTGTCTTTTGTCTTGCTTGTTAATTTAAAATTCCTTGCTCAGTACATTAACTAATCCTGTGACATAACACTTTAAGCTCAGCTTTTTCCTTCATGTGATGAAATGACATTATTTCTCCTGTTTTCTTCCATGAAACATGATATGTTCTGTCTAATCAAATCCTTTCCGTAAAGTTTTCTGGAAAAACTCCTCTGTGTTTGCTGAAGTCTTTATCCTGGATCCAGTCGCTCTCCTTTATGCCCATCAGCCATCCCTCATCCTATAGAGTAAAAAAGTCAAAAACATGAGCAACCTTTCATAAATACACATTTGTTTTTGTAACATTCATTATTTGTTTCATTTTTTATTTGTACCAGATTTGTAGGTTAAAGAGTACAGATGCAGTAAAACAGAAGTAATAAAACAGAATAAGTATAGGATAACCTTAAAAACCTTGTATTACAATAATTACATTATAATAAGAAAAAGGTGAAATATGCATAACTAGTGTCATGTACAGCATTTTTATGTTTGACCAGAAGCAAACAGCCAAGGCAGCTAGCCGTCTTTGTTATATAACAAGTTGAATCCTCGAGGCTCTGCAGATTATTAGACAGTTATAATGGTACCATCTAGCCACAGGATACCATGAGGCATCAGGAATAATAAACAGCAGCATTTAATGAGTATCACAAACCACTATATATTAAGCTAGCTTATCCAGCATGAATTGTGTGCAACTGAATTTACTGCATGAGCTCGTCCGTGCCTCAGGGTTTCTGACACTGTTTACTATCACCCCTGAGAAAGATAAGAGCACTGACAAAGTAGTAAATAACAAACACCTTTTCCTTTTTCAAGTACCATCAGTTATCTACACTAAGTGGATACCTATAAACCAATGTTAATTTTTTTTGTTAATTTGCCAATGTGGCTGCAGATAGAAGGGAGGCAGCTGTATGGGTCAAGAAGTGAAGAATATGAAGGCCAATGTGGCTGTGGATAGGAGGGAGGCAGCGGTATGGGTTAAAAAGTGAAGAAGATGAATGCCAATATGGCTGCTGACAAGAGGGAGGCAGTTGTATGGGTCAAAAAGTGAAGAAGATAAAGGCCAATGTGGTTGCGGGTAGAACAGAGGCAATGGTATGGGTCAAAAAGTGAAGAAGATGAACATCAATATGGCTGCAGATAGGAGAGAGGCAATGGTATAGGTCAAGAAGTGAAGAAGATGAACACCAATGTGGCTGTGGATAGGCAGAAGCAGCGGTATGGGTCAAAAAGTAAAGAAGATGAATGCCAATATGGCTGCAGATAGGAGGGAGGCAGTGATATGCGTCAAAAAGTGAAGAAGATGAAGGCCAATGTGGCTGCTGATACGACAGAGGCAGTGGTATTGGTCAAAAAGTGAAGAAGATGAATATCAATGTGGCTACAGACAGGACAGACGCAGTTGTATGGGTCAAAAAGTCAAGAAGATGAAGGCAATGTGGCTGCAGATAGCAGAGAGGCAGTGATGTGGGTCAAGAAGTGAAGAAGATGAATGGCAATGAGGCTGCTGATAGGAGAGAGAGGCAGTGGTATGGGCCAAAAAGTGAAGATGATGAAGGTCAATGTGGGGACAATCACTAGGAGAATTAAGAGTTAAGGCAAATGAGAAAGGAGAGACTAGATTACAGCAATCAAGGTCTCAGAGATTAATCTTTATAATACAGGCGCTCAACAAAGGGGAATATAAACATATCGTGGTACATGCAGGCACCAAGGACTTCTTAAAAGTGACATCTGAAGTTGTAGGAAGTGAAAGAGACACAGAGATGTCAGGACACATGCTACCTGTGCTGGCAGCAAACACACTGTGGAAAGACAACTACAAAATAAGACAACTGGCTGTGGCAGCTGACAAGAGAGAGGGATGTGGACTGGTAGGAGAAATAGAGGGAGTTATGGAAAATAGCCAACCTATCCTACAGACATGGGCATTTTAATATCTTAATAAAATTTGAGCTTTAGTGCCAGAAAGTGTGGCTTCTTTCAGTGGTGAACTTTGCTACTTAACAGAGAAGTGTTTAATAAACAGGTTCCATCTTATCTCAACAGAAATATCAGTGCTAAAAAGTGCATCTCAACAAATGCATTCTAAGCTAGCAGAGTGTCATATGAAAAAGAAAAGAAAAGTAAGGTAGGTATTCGTGTAGTACATAAATGGGGAATTCCATTACTACCCTATCATCTATTAAATGGAACTTCCTAAAATTCCTCCCCTTAGACGATGCTGTAACTGAATTCAATGCAACTTTTCTTAACTTCCTAAATAGCCTTGCACCTCCTAGAGGGAAAGGAATGCAAACAAATAATGTAATTTGGCTATCCAAAAAGAGTAAAATGCTAATGCAGGACAGGGAAAAAGCATGGAAAGAATGGCAAAAATATAAAGCACCTCAGTATCTTGAAAATTTTGGAATGCTTCGCAATGGTACTAAAAAGCAAATAAATGAAGACAACAAACTACACTATAATAACTTTCAAAATAATGCTAAATAGAACCCTAAAAAAATTGTGGACATCCATTAAAAACATCTTACAACCCTGCCAAAAATTCAACCCAAACCCCTCCCCCCATAACTCACCCCTCGAAACTGCAATACAGTTCAACCCTTATTTTGTAGATAATATAGCATCTCTAACAAAGGATTCCTGAACATCTAATCCCAACCCTGCCCAACAGCCACATATCACCACCTCCACTTTCACCTTCAAACCTCTGTCCACATCCTATATAAAACAACTCTTAAACCTTAAACTCTGCTCTTTTTCAGCTGATGACCTTTCAAGTGAGTACCTAAAAGTAGCAGTCAGCAGCATTCCCTTTCCTGTCTCAATCCTTGTAAATAGGTCAACCCAGGAATTCCACATTCCCTCTGTCTGGAAAAAAATCACACATTATCCCTGTGCACAAAGGAGGAAATTCAACAGACATTAATAACACTAGACCTACAGCAATCTTATCTCTCCTCACCAAAATACTTAAGAAATGTATTCAAAAACAGTTGCTAGACTATCTCTTGCAGGAAGATCTCTTATTCCCTACACAACACGGCTTCTATCCTTCACATAGTACTAAGCTCTGCCATTCTATTCTATATAGATACTGTTAATAAATCTAGAAATAATGGCAGACTTGTCTCTTCCTTATTTCTAGATTTGTCTAAAACTTTCAACATTGTTTGTTAAAGCAAACTTCTACTTCAAATCTCACTAGATCTCTCTCAGCCCACCCTTCTGTCATTCAAAAGTTATTTATCCTCAGTCAGTAAAATGGCACTCTACACTCTCTCCTTACTTCTCAGTCACCACCAGTGTACCACAAGGCTCTATCCTTGGTCCCTTCTTTAACATTTTCACCAACACCCTTAATACTTCCACACAACAGACCACCATAATGCAATATGCAGATGATTCCACTGTCATTTCCACATGTGACAACATGGTATACCTCCAAAAAATTACTCAGCAAGCTTTAACAGCCACTGAAACAAGGCTTCATAACTCACAACTCATCCTCAACCCAAAAAAGACCAAACCACTACTATTTTTCCCCAAACCCCTCTCTCTCATGAAAAAAATATAAAGTCCTCTTTCCCTTGATAATACAACCACTGAAGTCACTTCTCATAGCAAACTATAGGGGTGATAGTTGA
Source organism: Protopterus annectens (assembly GCF_019279795.1). NCBI lineage: Eukaryota > Metazoa > Chordata > Ceratodontiformes > Protopteridae > Protopterus > Protopterus annectens. The sequence continues at coordinate 197,982,658 of NC_056728.1, forward strand.
CGACAATCTTACATTTGACCTGCATATACAAAACTGCATAAGAAAAACTCATCAAAAACTAGGAATGCTTTACAGAGCCAAAAACTTTCTCACTGGCGCAACTAAAACTACATTTTTCACTACTTATCTCCTACTGAGTATTCTTTATGGCGCTTCCATCCTTCCTAACATTCAGGCTATACAAAAATTAAAACTTGAGCAACACTATAACAAAGTTGCTAAATTTGCAGCACATGCCCCTTTCAGGACTCACCACTATACAGCACTAAAAAGCCTAAATTGGTTAGAACTGTCACATCAACTAACATATACACTTCTTACCACCTATAAAATTATCCAGCATCTGTCTGCCTGTCCAGCACTAGAAAAACATTCTACACAACTATGTTCCCAGTCGGTCACTGTGGTCTAGTGACCAAAAACTCATATCTATCTACAAACCTAACAAATGTGATGGGCATTTCCTGTACTTGTACAAGCTTTCCAAGGCTTGGAACTCCTTACCTGTATCTATCAGGTCTATACCCTCCCTCCCATCTTTCAAAATGTACAGTTTTGTACCTACCATAAATGTAGATGTTCGAGTGTATACCCTGCTGCAGTCATCACACTTGAGTTATCCTGTCGTCAGGTGGTCCCGCAGTTGGCCTGAATTCCAAAGTCTTGGTCCGGCGTTGGTTGCTGTCGCTTCTTCCCTGACGTCAGTGCGCCAAGGGTATATAAGAGGCATCCGACGCCATTTTCTTCAGTTTTTCTTGCTCCAGATGTCAGGTGCCCCCCCAAACGATGGTCAGTAGATAGTACCAATAATAAAAGTTTAACACAAACAAAACAACCCTCCAGCTATAAGCAAATACACCACAAAGGTTGTATCAGATTTTAAGGTATTGAAAGGTTTTAGTTAGGTCAGAGGGGATGGAGGGAGGGTAACCTGGACTGCAGCAGGGTATACACTCGAACATCTACATTTATGGTAGGTACAAAACTGTACTATGTTCATCGTGTTACCCTGCTGCAGTCATCACACTTGGGTAGAATCCCAAAGCTAAGGATTGGAGGTGGAGTCAAACAGGGTTAGAGGAGGCTAGAAGGCCCTGCAAAACTGCAGTGGCGAAGCCAGCTCTAGTCTTAGAGTAAAGTGATAAGTGGTAGTGTTTGGTGAAGGTGTGCTGAACTCCAAGTTGCAGCTTCCAGAATATCCTTGGTTGGCACCCCCCTGAGAAAGGCTGTAGATGTAGCTGCTGCCCTGGTGGAGTGGGGCCTTATGCTTGCAGGAACTGGTTTTCCATGACGGGTGTAGCAAAAACGTATGCAATGTCCTATCCATTTGGAAATGGTCTGTTTTGAGACAGCCTTTCCTTGTGATGCTGTAGCATAGGATACAAAAAGTTGGTCAGATTTTCTGAAAGCCTTAGTTTTATCCAAGTAGTAACGTAGTTGCCTGTGAATGTCCAAGGAATGCAGGAGTCTTTCTCCTTTGTTCTGTGGATTTGGAAAGAAGGTGGGTAAGTGGATGGTTTGATTTAGAGCCACACTGGATACCACCTTTGGCATAAAGGAGGGGTTAGTTCGTAGAGAAACTCTGTCTTTATGAAAAATGAGGAAAGGCTCTACTGCCATTAGTGCCTGTAGCGCTGAGACTCTTCTGGCTGAAGTAATTGCTAGCAGCAGGGCAGTCTTCCATGATATAAACTTTAAGTCAGCTGAGAAGGCTGGCTCAAAAGGTGGCAGCGTAAGTTTTTCCAGAACAAAATTGAGGTCCCAAGTTGGTGTTGGTGCTCTCCTGGGAGGCCTACTGTTTTTTGCCCCTCTGAGATACTGCCTTAGAAGTGGATGTGAAAATAAGGGAGGATCCGTGTTGTAGTGAGCTGAAATAGCTGAGGCGTGGATTTTAATAGATGAAAAAGAAAGTCCTTTGTGTAACATCTCAGTTAAATATTGTAGAATCTGAGGTATGTCCGGCTGAAGGGCATTTTGGCCTTTAGCTTGGTTCCAGGCGCAAAATCTTTTCCATTTGTCTGAGTAGGCTTTCCTGGTGCTGGGCCTCCTCACCTCCAGAATGACATCCATAACAGCTTGTGAAAGAGGGGCTGGCTGGTTGCTTAGGTGATTTGTCATGCAGCCAGATTTAAAGTTTTGAGCTGGCTGTGTAGAATCTGACTGCCTTGCTGTGTGAGCAGATGAGGAATTTGTGGTAAAATCCATGGTGGGCCCTGGGCCATGTTCCTTAGTAGTGGGTACCAGTGCTGGCGTGGCCAGTCCGGGGCAATGAGTATCATTTGAGGTCTCTTCATCCTGACTTTCAGCAGCAACTTTGTGAGAAGGGGCAATGGAGGAAAGGCATATACTGTCAGCATTTTCCAACTGAATGAGAGTGCGTCCACTTTCCAAGCTTGATGGTGAAATGTCCTTGTGCAAAATTTTGATAGCTGATAGTTTTGGGGGTTGGAAAACAGGTCTATGTCTGGGCGCTCCCATTTTTGAGTTATCATTGCAAATACTTGTGGATCCAGTTTCCACTCGTGGGGATCCATGATGTTTTTGCTTAGGTCGTCTGCCAATGTGTTCTTTTTTTCCTGGCAGGAATTGAGCTTGTAATTGAACTTGGTAAGCCAGTGCTATGTTCCACAAGGTCATTGCTTGCCTGCATAGAGGGTAGGAGTGTGTACCCCCTTGTTTGTTTATGTACCACATTACTGTGGTGTTGTCTGTCCTTATTATAAGCTGCCCTGAATGTAAGAGGTCCTTGAAGGCTGTCAGAGCATTCTGCACAGCTAGCATTTCTTTTTGATTGATGGGCAGATTCCTTTGATCTGCAGTCCATATGCCTTGAACGCACCGTCCTGCCATGTGCGCCCCCCAGGCATAGTCCGATGCATCTGTTGTCATAGTTTGCCTGGCTGGGGGTAAGGTGAAAGGCTGACCCTTGTTGAGGTGACATGCCTGTGACCACCATGGAAACTCCTGTTGAAGGCAGGGAATGAGAGGTATCATTGTTTCCAAGCTGTGGCTGTGTTGAGTCCATACGCTTTTCAGGTACCATTGTAATTTCCTCATATGCAGTTTTGCAAATGGTATTAGTAGTATGCAACATGCCATGAAGCCCAAGGCCTGCAGAATTTTTCTTGCAGGGAGTTGGGTCTTTGCTGCTATTATTTTGAAGTACTGAGTTAGTTGTAGTTGTTTGTCTGGCATCAGATAAGCCATCTGGGCCATTGTATTCAAGCTGGCACCCAGGAATGTCATATTTTGTGAGGGCACTAGTTTTGATTTCTTTTCGTTTACTGTGTACCCCAGGCAACTTAGAAGGTGATTTACAAAAGTCAGATGTTGTAAGAGAATGTCCTTGCTTTCTGCTTGGATGAGGCAGTCATCCAGGTATGGGTATATTTGAATTCCTCTTTGTCTGCAGTATGCAATTACTGGTGCCAGGCATTTTGTGAAGACCCTGGGTGCAGTAGATAAGCCAAAGGGCAGTGCAGAGAATTGGTAATGGGTTGAACCTGCAATGAAATAGAGGTATATTCTGCAATTTTGTCTGATAGGGACATGCAGTTATGCCTCCTTGAGGTCCAACGTTACTAGCCAAGCTTTATTGCCCAACATGGGAAGAAGGTGCTGTAGTGTTAGCATCTTGAATTTGGGTACGTGCAAGAAGGTGTTTAGAATTGAAAGGTCCAGAATGGGTCTCCAAGCATTGTCCTTTCTGGGGACTAGAAAGAGCCTTGAGTAAAATCCTTGGCCTTGCTCCTGTGTAGGTACCAATTGAATGGCTCTCATGTCCATGAGAGCTGTAATTTGTTTTTGTGCCTCTGCCCATTGATTTTGTAGCAAGTTTGGCATTCCTTTTATCCTTGGCAAAGTGTGGAAATGAAATCTGTATCCTTGTGAGATAATGTCTAGGACCCATTTGTCCTTTGTGACGATGCGTCAGTTGTCTGTAAAAAAAATGCTAATTTTCCTCCCAAGGGAGCTGCCAAGAGAGCTTTGCTTGGCAGTTTGAGGTTTAAGTCATTGTGTTTGTCTTCTAGTAGTTTGGGACATGTCTTCTCCTCCCTTCTGTGTTGCAGTGCCCCATTGGCGAGGTTTGTAAGGGATTTGTGCTTGTTCTCTGCCCCTTGGGCGTCTGTATTTACCCCTCCGTGGTCTGTCAGAAGCTGGAAAGGACCAGTTTTTTGCTGGCCAAATTCTGCTGAAGCATGGGGGTTGTACCTGTAAGAAATCTTTGACCGTCTGCATAGATTTTGCCTTATCCTCCATTTTCTTTAAAATCTCTTCTGCTTTAACCCTAAATAAGACATCCTGCTGTAAGGGTGCATCTAGTAACTTTGCTTTAACATGATCAGACAGAGTTTGTTCCTTTAACCAAGCATGCCTACGTATAACAGACCCAGTAACAGCTGCTCTACAGGAAACTTCCAAGGAATCAAATCCACATTGTAAAGTATGTTTGCCCACCTGTTCAGCTGCATGCAACAGATCCTGCATTTCCTTGAATTCAGACTGTTGAGGGTGAGTGCTCATCTTTTGTTTTATTTGAGACATTAGGAATTGCTGGTATTTCAGCATGTGAAATTGACAATTTAGTGCTCTCATAGCTAGAGTAGCTGAGGTGTAAACCTTCTTCCCCTACCTATCTAGTGCTCTGGAGTCCCTTTCAGAGGGTACAGGATTTTTAGCCATAGAAGCCTTAGCCCCTTTGGGACCCTGGGAGATTGTCTCTGGGTCAGCAACAGGGCTTTTGTAAAGGAATTTGTGTGAGTCAGGCACTCTATAATATCTATCTGGTTTGGCTGGAGCAGGAGGCAGAGAATCTGGATTTAAACTAGATTCTAAGTAAACATCATCCACAATGTCTAAAACTGGAGGGATAGCAAGTGGTCTGTGCTGGGGGAGTAAAAGAAACTCTCGGAGCCTTTTCTTTGAGTCGGAGTAGTCCTGACCTTCCCAGTGGAAATGTTCCCTCATGGTATGTAAGGTTTCCCCAAAGGAATAGTCTTCAGGGGGAGAAGCTGAGGGAATGGAATCTTCAGCATCAGAATCTTCATAAGGGGGAAAGGAGTAATCCTGTTCCTCAAAGGAGCCTGATGAAATAGACACTTGGTCAGAGGAGGCATAATCCTCCTCTTGTCTAGGCCTTTTGTCTTGGGGGGGTTTGGAACCCCTGATTAAAGAAATCAAATCTTCAGCCATTTTAAGCATCTGTTTCTTAGGCATGGGGCCTTGAACTGGAGACTGATGTGCAGTCTTTTTTGGTTTTAGAGGAGTCTTAAGCTTAGCATAAGATTTTATGGTGAGAGTAGTCAGTCTGAAGACACCTTCTGTAACCGAAGGTGTTTCCGCAGCACCGGCTTCTCCTTCTGCAATGTTGTCGGTAGGGTCTAAAGAAAATGGCTGCGTCGGCCTAGAACTCTCTGCTTGAGAATCCGAAGCGGTCTGGGGTTCCAATTCTGCGGTTGCCAGGGGCTGCGTAGGCACCTCACTGAAAACCGGAGAACCGGCAACCAGCCCAGCTGAGGCCTCGGAGTCTGGCTTGGATCTAGGCTGCCTGTCTTTATCTTTGCGTTTTTTATGCACGCCGGTAGTCGGTTGCTCCAACGGCATAGTGTAATTAAATTTTCTACCGTAGTGCCGTGCGAAATCAAAGCGTCGCTTTATAGTTCACTTATTGAACCTAGCACAAAACCGACAACCAGTGACGTCGTGGTCTGGGCCTAGGCAAGGTATACAATAAGAATGAAAGTCCTTATGAGGTATTTGTTTCCCACAAGAAATGCAATTGTTAACTTTTTCTGACATCAGACTGAGGCAAGAAAAGGTTCCCCAACGGGGTACTTAGCTTTGAAGACTTCGGACTGAAATTCGATTCGAAAATCTCAGGTGTCGGCCGACTGGCACTTGCGAACTGCTTCTGCTTCGGGCACTGCACGGCAAGAAAGACTGAAGAAAATGGCGTCGGATGCCTCTTATATACCCCTGGCGCACTGACGTCAGGGAAGAAGTGACAGCAACCGACGCTGGACCAAGACTTTGGAATTCAGGCCGACTGCGGGACCGCCTGACGACAGGGTAACCCAAGTGTGATAACTGCAGCAGGGTAACACGATGAACATCCTCTGTTCTTGCTCAAATCCTGGATAAAAAATATTCCTAATGTGAGCAGGTATCTTTTCATTCCTTATACTTCCTTACTCTCCCTTCTTCAATTACTTCCTTACTGCTATCTATTTCTCTCACCAGACTTTCTCCCTAAATATACCATAAGCCTGTTTTTCCCTCGCTTCATATTGCAATTCCTTTTTGTATTAGACTAACTTACCTTTAATTTCTCTACAAACTTTCTAAAATTTCTCTAAATATTAAATGATTGTCATATACCTTGCATCAGTTTTTAACGACTGTTTTTATATTATGTCTAATTTGTTATAATTAAAATGCAGATGTTTTTGTTTTATGTTTTAAGATTGTGAAATTATTCTTCTTAGAATGTTTTGTAATAATTTGGAGCTTTCCACACTGGTCCTCAGCTGAAAATAGGCATCTAGCCAGTCAGACTTTCCCAGTAATCAAATTTCAATAAATACATAAATAATTAATAAATAAAATGGAAACAGAATGCAGCAGAGAAACAGACAAGAGGAAAAAGAAGTAATGTACTCACCATAATGTTCCATCTGTGTTGTCCATTTTCATTCTTCCTCAACTCATGAATTTGGATCTGGTCCCCGGATCCAACTCATCCAATGCAAAATCTTGTGGCAACCAGAAAACTTTCCAGCTAATCCTTTACCCACAATGAACCAACACCAAGCACCTCAGATCTTGTTTGCTAATAACAGGAGAAAGAACTGTTGTAGTTACAGAGGGAGGAGAGAGTATCTGGTGCTATGTACCAAGGAGGGGCATACTTAAAAACACTCGCTCTTCCAGGAGTTTTTAGGGCAGGGGGTTGGTGGGAGGGGAGTTGAGTAAGAATGAAAATGGACAACACAGATAGAACTTTACAGTGAGTGCATAACATCTTTATCTGATGTCAATTTTCATTCTGTCCTCAACTTATTGGACAGGGTCCCCAGCTACCTAAATCCCTGGGTGGACTCAAAGTAGGATATTCCTGAGCACCATTGAACCACATGATGCCCTACCTAAGGAGACCAGATCCAATTTGTAATGAGTAACAAAGGTATGGTGGATAGCCCAAGTTGCTGCTGCACAAATGTCATCCATGGAAGCTCTAGAATGGAAGACTGATAAAATAACCACGGCTCTAGTTGAATGAAACTGTAATGGTTTTGATAAGGTAATGCCTAATTTGTTTTATATATATATATATATATATATATATATATATATATATATATATATATATGTATGAATGAAACTGTAATGGTTTTGATAAGGTAATGCCTAATTTGTTTTATATATATATATATATATATATATATATATATATATATATATATATAAAATACATATATAAGAAATAGAATCAGTCAGCCACCTGGCCAAAGTTATTCTGGCAACAGGTTTTCCTAGTTTTACTTCAGAAAAAGAAACAAATAATTGCTCAGTCTTCCTGATAAATTCCGTTCTGTGCAAGTAAAAATGTAATTCTCCCCTAAACAACAAATGCCTGTGGACATCCAATAAATGTAATGTGTATTGAACTTTGTTAGTAAATTTATGGAGGAATACTGGCAGATTAATAGATTGATCAATATTAGCCTCTGAAACCACATTAGGATGAAAAGAAATGTTAGTTTGTAAAGTGACCTTGTCTTTGTGAAAGACCAAGTAAGGTGGTTTTGACGACAAGGCCTGAATCTCTGAAATTCTGGCAGAAGTAATGGCTACTTGAAAAATTGTTTTCCAAGAAAGATACTTAAGGTCACATTTAGTTGCAGGTTCAAAGAGGGTTGAGTAAGGTGCTGCAGTACCAGAGTGAGGTCTCATGTGGGAGTAGAGTCTCTATCAGGAAGCCTGAGAAGAGGAGTGCCTCAAAAAAAGGCTTTGCAGAGTCTATGGGAGGCAAAAGAAGCACCTTCAAATTCCATGTGAAAATCTGATATCGCTGCCAATTGTACTTTAACTGTGGAGGAGCTGGCTCCTTCCTTAAAATGTAAGGCATAAATTCAAAGATGCTGTGCAATGGAGCTGAAATGGGATCAACATTATTTTGAAAAACCAAGTAAGCAAACCTCCATTTACTGGAGTAGAGTTTACGAGTAGGTGGTTTATGGGAAGATAAATGTATCTGACGGACTTGGGAAGACAGCATAGACTGTCCAGCTATTAATGGAATTTCAAAAGCCAGGCAGTCAGACTGAGGTTCAATTTGTCTGGATGGCTCATGCCTGTCGGATGAGATAGGAGGTCTGGAGACAGATCCAAAATTCACGGTTGGAAGCCAAAAGAAGGGGAAACAAATCTGTTGAGGCCAAAAAGGTGCAATGAGGATTACTTTGCTCTTCAACATGGCAGCTTTTTGCAAGAATTTGGAAATCAGCAGGATTGGTGAGTAGGCATAAAGCAGACTTGGGGGGGCAATTGTGAAGTAGACCATCCCTTGGTGACTCCCCCGTGGAGGAATCAAGGCAAAGTAGCTGCTGCATTTGTTGTTTGGGGGGGGGGGCAAAAAGGTTGCAGCAAGGCTAGCCCCACTGATGAAAAATCATATTTGTCACATTTTTGTTAAGAGACCACTCATGAGGCAGAAGAATACACATGCTCATCTTGTCTGCTATCACACTGGACTTCCTAGGAATGTGTGTTGTGATGAGAAAGTGGATGGAAGAGATCGCCCATTGCCACACTCTGAGTGCTTTTGAACACAAGTGGTAAGATCTGGTTTCTCCTTGTTTATTGATGTACCAAACTACTGACATGTCGTTCATTTGAATTGCAATTGTCCCTGAGGGAAAAATTCTTGAAAGGCCTTCAATGCTAAAAGCACTGCTGTCATCTCTAGGACACGGATATGCAAATTGGCCTCTTTGGGGAACCAAGTGCCTTGGACCGCTTTCCCCAGGTAATTCCCCCAAATTAACTGGGAAGTGTCCATGGTCACTATGGCCTTGGACTGAGGGGGAATGAAGAGACAGCCTTGTAGAACCTGCTCTGATTGAATCCACTACCTGAGCTCTCTTGCAAATCTGAGTAATAAGCATCAGGGCTGACATAGGTTGATAAAAGTATTGACCACTGCATGGCTAGCATCCACTGTAGAGCCCTCACATAAAATCTGTCTGAAGGTACTAGACTTAATGCCATTGTCATTGATCCTAGAGCCTAAAGGACCAAGTGGGCTGAAACCTTGGTACTGCAGATTATTTTCCTGACCTGTGTTCTTAAGGTCTGAACTCTTAGAGGAGGCACTGAAGCTATCATTGAGTTTGTGTTGAACAGTGCTCGTATCAATTCCAAATTTTGAGTAGGTTCCAAATGACACTTTTTGTAGTTTATGGTTATCCCCAGATGACAGCATGTCTGCAGAACCTGATCTCTTGCCTCTATTGCTTGATGCCTGGACAGGGCAGTAATGTGTCAGCCGTCTAAACATGGAAGCACTCAGAATCCTTGTAGTCTCAAGTGAACTGCCACTACTGCCATACATTTGGTGAACACCATGGGGGCTATGGTGAAACCAAAAGGCAGAACTCTGAATTGGAAGTGGTTGGCTACCAGCTGGATGCATAAGTACTTTCTGGATCATCTGTTCATCTGAATGTGATAGTACACATCCTGAAGGTCCAATGAGAGCATCCAGTCATCCTTTCCCAGAAATGGGAGAGTGGAGTGAACTGTGACCATCTGAAAATTGGTGTGTCAAACTGATTTGTTTAAGTTGTTGCGATCCAGTCCCCTGTTTTCTTTGGCACTAAAAAGAACCTTGAGTACATTCCGGATTCTATCTGGTCTGGTGGGACCTCTTGGATGACTTTTTCTAGCAGCTTTTGTATTTGAATTGCTGCTTGTTCCCTCTATGGGGTGGAATATCAGGGATTTTTCTTGAGAATGGAGGTGAAAGGAAAAAGGGTATTATATAACCTCTGGAAATTATCCTCTGCACATAAGTATCTGTTGTTATCTCTAGCCAGGCTCTCTGGTGCAGGGATAAATGACCCCCGATTGCCTCCAGAAAGGGGCAAGCAGGCCTTCTTTCAAGAATGCTGGAAGGGTCCATCGAGGAACCAATCTCTGGACCCTTGGTTTTGCAGGCCACCTCTGCTGCAATGGTGGCATCTATCATTGGAGTCCCCCCCACCCCGCTCCTGGGGGAACCTCCTCCACATATGTCCTGTTAATGGTCCCTGGGTCTTCTTGAACCACATGTTCCCAGTACCTCATTGATTCCTGGAGATGGCTCTTTGAGGTATGGAAAAATGTATGCCCACAGCAGACAGGATCTTTCCATCCTTTTCACACGTGGATAATGTATCTTTAAATTTGGGACAAAACAAAGACTTGCCGTCAAAGGGAGCATTGATGAACGAAGACTTGAAGGGCTCCACAAACTCACATAAGTGTATCTAGGTGTGTCTGTTATGGAAATGCTGAAACCCGCTGCCCTTGAAGTTCCTTTGGCTATGTGCAAAATTAGCCTCATGAAAGAATTGGAAACTGATTGCAGGTTAGCCAACCGAGAAGTCACAGATGCCTGCAACTCATCAGAAACGGATCCTGAGAGGGTGTCAAAGAGTTCCTTAAGCAGGTCTCTCTGTAACTTGGTGAAATGTGCCAAATAGTTCAAACACCTTAAAGCGAAGGTCAGTGAAGCACAGACATGCTTCCCAAACCTGTCCAACACCCAAGACTCCTTGTTTGGTGGATGGACAGTGGAACTCTCTTCATCAAGTTCCTTTTCAATGGCCAACACCATGACCATGGCATCAACAGGCACCTTATTTGCCCAGAATTGCTTGTCTTCCGGTGCTGACATAAATTTGTCCAGTTTCCTAGGGATTGGTTCAGCAGTGTCCAGTGCCTTCCATGCCTGCATAGAGATCAACTCTATGAGCTTGGATGGGGTCACCCAAAAGATAGATGGGACAGTACTGAAAGTCTCCAGGAATACAGACTTCTTGGACAAAGGGTTGCTGGACTTCCAGCCACCTCTCTGCTTCAGGATTTCAAGGATGTCACCAAACTGGACATCTTCAGGAGGTGACCATGGGGACCCTTCACCTTCATCAAAGTATATATCTTCCATGACGGACTCCTCTGGGGAGTCTAAGTGCTTCCTCTTGCACATGCTCTTCATGGAGACCTCCTCAGTGGGATGCTCTGGGGAGGTATTAGAAGAGGTCGGCACAGTCTGCTGGGAAGCCTGGGATTTTGGAATTAGCCTTCCCTGTAGTGAGACAGATGAGACTCCAAGTGAACAGATGGCAAGCCTGCAGGATGAGGATCTGAGGGGAAGAGAACAGTCTTTGTCAGGGAAGCAGACAAGCCTCTTTTCATGACCTGAATGACAGACCCCTCACAGAGAAACAGGACCCCAGATCCAAAAGGGCAAGCCTTTGGATTGAAGTCCCTCCCTGCTCTGAGTAGAATCTCCCCAAGGCTGAATTTGGAGCCAAGCTAACCAATGCCAAGGCCCTGAGGTGTACAGACAGCTCCAAAAACTTTGGAATTGACTGTGACACCCCGGACCTGACAGGGAAGCCCTGGCTCTGAGAGTTCTCCTGATCCAATGCTTTAGATCCAAGGATAAAAAAATTCTCAGATCTGATGAAAATGGACCAGGATGACTTGGATCCAAAGACTCCAAGACCAAGTAGAGAGTCGGAGTAGGAACTTGCAAAGGGGGAGTAATGGAAGGAAGGATCCCCAGACCCAGAGGGGTAGGAGCCGACGGGATGCTTGACATGTTCTGGGCTGAGATAATCCTTCTCACTAACCTCTCCACATCTTCTTCTGTAAGGCTTCTGGATGGACACCATGGAAGGAGACCTATGCCTCTCCAAAAAAGGAGAATGGACCCTGGAAGGAAGAGGGTCCACTGAGGGAGAGTATCTAGTTTTTGGAAGGGGTTTTGAGTCAAAAGTTTAATCTGAAGTTTTTTGCATCGGATGTGAAGAAGTCTGACCTGACAGGTCCTTAGGTCTCTTAAGTGTTGGATCCAAAGGTAAGATTAGATCCAATAGTCCTTTTTTTCTTTTGCTCTGGATCCAAATATGAAGTCAGATCTGACAATTTAAAACTTTTCTTTTTAGGATCCAAGGAGTCAGTCAAATCCAAAAGAGGCCTTTTCTTAGCCTTCTTCAAAGTTTTTTTTTGAGGCTTAAGAAGTACTTGGAGAAGGAGATATAATCTTTTTTTTATTTTTCAGGAGAAGCTCCAGATAACACCTCAGAAAAAGAGGAAGGGAGTAATCCTTTTAGAATGTTTATTCATATGCTCAACCAAAGCACTTGAGTTGAAGGAGTGGCAAATGGAGCAGTCCTCCTAGAGGTGGTGTGGTCCTATGCAATACACACATAAGGTATGTGGATCAGAAAAAGGAATTTTGTGACTGCACTTGGTGCATTTTTTAAACCCAGCCGGGACTTTGTCTTTGTCGGCCATGTTAAACAAGTTCAACAACTAAGTCTGAAGAAAGGAAGTCAGAAAGGAAGGAATTATATAACAGAATATTTTTTTCATATAATAAAGGGAAAGGAAATGACTACCAACAATGGTATTAAAATAGAAATTACACCCTAGATTGTACAGAAAAGGGGACTACTAACTATAGTACTCAAGAAGCACACAAATAATAAAGGGGAACGAAAAACTAAGAGATAATGCTCTACGATAAAGGGAATAGTTGGAAAGGAAGAAAAATGTAATTAGAATGAAAAAAAAGCCTTAAGAAGGGGAAAAATTAACTTATCTGAACAGTCGCTCATGAGTACAGGAACACCATGTCTTTTGCTGAAAGTGGCAAACAAGATCTGAAGTACCTGGACTTGGTGCACTGTGGGTAAAGGAGTAGCTCGAGAGTTTTCCGGTTGCCATGACCTTTTCAATAGCTGAGTCATATCTGAGGGATCAGATCTGAACCTGTAAGTTGAGGACAGAATGAAAACTGACAACATCATACTGCTAGTTTGTAATGCAAAGATTCTAGGTATGAAGATAGGATGTTCAGAGATGTGTGACAATTTTAAGGTCTTGTGGCCTTTAAAAAGCTGAATTGTCACTGCCAATGATAAAATCTGCATGTATCTGTGTAGTCACTGAGAGCTCTTAAAAATGCCACAGAATGGTACTATTTCAAGATGACAGGGAGTTTAATCCAAAGCAAGGTGGACACTAGGTCATAAACCTCTCAGACTTTTTACAAATTTTTATGGCATGCTAAAGGGTGTTGGAAATCATATGCTTTAGCCCTCCCACTGGTTTGCTCCAAACAGATGATCTTGAAGAGGAAAGGGTCTTTTATGATTCTAACAAAAGGTACAATGAAAAGAGAGGTAGCTTTTAAACTGCCAAGCCTTTCATTCTGCATACTAATTATTGCATCTGTTCTACCTGAATCAGGTGTTATTTACTTCTATTTGTTTACTGAGGTATAGACTGGGTGACTAGGATCTTTTATTTATTTATATTTGTTTACCAGGGTACTGCACTGAAGTCAATGGGATATTTACAGTTACAGCCCGGGTGAAGAGGATCTTTTATTTATTTAAATTTGTTTACCAGGGTATAGACTGGGTGAATAGGATAGGTTCATAGGTAGGTACTAGGCTATCACCCCAAGGGTCTACGTAAGCCTAGCCAACAAGGTTCCCTGGCTTATGCCACCCAAGAAAGTTATTTTCCTGTGCCACTGTCAAGCAGAGACACAGAAGTGATCCCCGGGGTGTATTTCCTATTTCTAATCCACTCATCAAGATTTTTCTTGAAGAGTGCTAATGAAAAACTTTGCTTGACATAGATGGGTAGCCTGTTCCAGAGTATGGGAAATCTCTAGGACAGGAATCTATCCCTCCAGCATGTCCTGTTTATTGTGGTGACAAGGTTTAGGTCTCTAGAGCATGTAGCTCGGAGGGATTGGGATTTCTTTAGGTGTAGCATGTCCAACAGCTCTGGGTTTGACATAGCTTTATATGTTAGGCAGAGATTACCTCGGAGTAGGGGATATGCTACGGAGTAAAGCTGAAGTTTTTTTAGGCGGTCAGTGTAGGGCATTTGTTTGAGGCCAGTAATCCTCTTTGTGAGGTACTTCTCTGGCTTATCCAGCTGCTGCAGATGTCTTGTGAGGTACATTCCAAAAAGGGGCATTGTACTCTATAATGGGTCTGAGTGTCGAGTAGAGGGGAACAATGACCTCTTTTTTCCTGGATGAGAACCCTTTTATGATGAGGTGTGCCACATAGAAGGACTTCCTGACTACTGTGGTGATGTAACTATCAAAGGAGATTGCTGCTTATGTGGTAGTTCATGGGTACAGAGTTTTACCAAAGGGGATGACACTGCACTTTTTGGCATTGAGCTTGAGGCCATGGCTCTGACATCAGGCATCTGTCTCAGCGAGGCCCTTCTGTAGGATGTCCACATCATTTGGGGACTTGACTATGGCTCCTAGTTTGCAGTCATCGGCGAACTTTGTTAGCCAGAGGCCTTCTGTGTTAGCCTGTACTTCAGAGAAGTAGATACCAAACAGGAGAGGTCTCAGGACGGAACCCTGTGGTACTCCACTTGTCACTGCTTTGAGGTCAGATTTGGAGTCTGCAACTTTTACAGTGTGGGTTCTATCAGTGAGCCAGTTGGCAACCCATCTTGTGACGTAGGGATTTATATCTAGTTTAGTGAGTTTAGCTATAATTCCAGAATGGGGGATGGTGTCGAAAGCCTTGACAAGATCAAGATAGGCTGTGTGAACCACCTTACCCTCATCTACGGCTTTGGTGACTGCCTCAAAGAAGTCGAACAGGTTCAGGAGGCATGATCTACCTTTCACAAACCCAAACTGAGTGAGATCCAGAGTTTGGAAGTTACCAATGTCTTTGTTTATGAGTTCCATGATGATACGTTCCATGGCCTTGCAGACCAGGTTTGTCAGGCTAATAGGTCGACAGTTCCCAGTATCAGTGGTGGCTCCCCCTTTGTGGAATGGGATAACTGTTGCTGTGTGCCATTCAGTGGGCACAAAGCCTGATGCGAAGCTATTATTGAACATGGTGCTTAAGCATTAAGTGGGGAGCCAGTTCGTTCTGAAGTTCATGTAAAACGCAGCCTGGGATGCTGTCCGGTCCGAAGGATGCTGTGTTTTTGGCTTTAGAGAGTGCAGCTTTTGCCTGCGTAGTTGTGATTACAGGGAATCTGCATTCTTCCTGTATAGATATGGGCCCTTTAGGGGGTGAGAGGGGGGTAAAATTAGCACTGAACCTATCTGCCAGGATGTTGGCAATATCAGTTGGTTCTATAATTTTCTTGCCTTTGTGCTGTAACTCAGAGCAGATCTGGGTGTTGCCATCTAGATTCTTGAAATAGCTGTAGAATGCTTTGCAGTTGTCCTTGGAATTAGTGGTGATTTTGTTTTCATAGCTAGCTTTGGAGGATCTTATAAGTGATCTCAGCTTCTTACTGAGGCTGACCGAGGAGCTCCTCCACACATGGGATTTTACTATCTTTTGCAACAGTTTCTTCCTTCTGTTGTACAGTTTGTTTATGGCAGAGGACCACCAGATTGGCTTCCTTTTTTTGGAGGACAGCATCATGGTTCTGTTTGGGAATAGCACGATGCATGCACTCGTGTAAGTGCTTATACAGTGCATTTGTGTAGGATTCAGCAGTTGTAAGTGTATTGTCTATCTGCATGGGTGTCATGAAGTTTACCACTTCTGTCTTAAAAAGCATGAAGTCGGCTTTGGAGAAATTTTTTACTGTGGTTTCCTTAATGGGGGGTTGGGGCGGGATGTGGATATCAAGGCTGATTAGCTTTTGGTCGGATCGGACCAACGAGGAGTTGACTTCAGGTGTGGAACACTGGTCACTCATGTTGGTAATGACTAGGTCTAGGATATTGTTGCCCCTGGAGGGGGTGTGGATAAGTTGGAGTTTATGAATTCCAGAAAGCGTTGAGCTAAGGAGTTGGTACACGAGTAGTTTTCCCAGTTAATGGTGGGGTAGTTGAAGTCACCCATTATTAGGGTGTTTGGTTGAACCCTTATATTTTTCAGTACATTAAGAAAAGAGGAGTGGGAATCCTGGGGCATGGTGGGGGATCTGTAGCAAGCTCCTGTTTGGATTGCAGTTTTGCCCAGAGTTAGTTGCACTTGGATAACCTCTGATGCATTATGCTGAGCAACTAGCCTGGAAGTGTGGATATCCTTAATGAATATGGACACACCTCCGCCTTTGGTGTTTCGGCAGGTTACATGGCCGAAAAGTGTGGTATGAGTTATAGCCTGGTAATGCAGTGGTGCTCTCTAGAGCCTTGAACCAGGTCTCAGTCACTGCACAGATATCCATGTTCTCCATTTTAAGGAGTGCCTCGAGTGAGTGCATTTTGAGATTTAAACTTCTAACATTGAGTAGCATTACCCTCAGTTTTTGCTTGCCTGTTCCTTTTATGGTGGTCAATTTGTTATTTGAACCTTGCCTACAAAAGGCACTATAGGGGCAGTAAGAGCCTTAGCCAGTATCCGGAATCCCAGGAGTGACAGGTGCAGGCAATCTGTGGTAAAGCATCGTGGTCTGTTGACCATGTCATCTGAAGCAGACAGATACAGGATCCCCTTAGAATGACACCAGAAGCTTAGCCAATTGTTGAAGTCAATCATTTTGTCCTTGTACTGCGGTATCATTCTGGGCGATGGCAGAATGCTACTCAGGGCTAGAGTCATACCTGCCTGGGCTACAAGATCAGAGAGCTCTTCCATGTCTCTTTTCATGTAGTCCAGGGAGGTACGTCTTAGATCATTCACACCAACATGGACAATGACAGAGTCATATTTGTACTTGTTGTGGAGTGACCTCAGTGCGTGGGTTATGTGGCGGATCCTCGCACCTGACAGGCATCTGACCATAACCTTCTCCTTGTTTAGCCTGGTGAGTGGGACATCAGTGTGCCTGACTATAGAATCACCTATGACTAGTGTGTTGGGTACGTTGTTTTGCCTTACTGGCTGTGGTTGAGTGGCACACTGAGTCTGTGGGCTACGTGTCATTTGGGTTGTGTTGGGGGATGGAGGTTGCTTGCGTTTCTGCATTGGAGGTCTGTGTTGCTTAGACAGATTATTACTGAGAGCCTCCGCGAATGTTTTTGTGTTACAATGTGTGGATTTTGGTGGTGTAGATTTAGTGAGACTATGTGATTAGTGTGGTGTGGTGCAAATGTTTACCTTCACCTCATGACTGTCAAGTTCAGTCTTGGTTGGAGAGATCTTTACTTCCAGTTTGGCTAGATAAGTGCATCTCTCACCGGTTGTAGTGTTGGTTGGTAGGAGGAGAGGGTTGTCTGTGTACATGAGGCAATTTCTACATTCAAGATGCCCAGATTCATCAGATAGACAGGAGAGAACACTGGGAGCTGAACCTTGGACATGCCTGAATAAAAAACTATTTTACTCTAGATAAGTGAGGAAAGTGAGTATGTCTTACTTATTTATATTTGTGTACCAGAGTACTGCACTGAAGTCAATGGGGCATTTACAGACACAGCCTGGGTGAATAGGATCTTTTATTTATTTATATCTGTCTACTGGGGTACAGACTGGGTGAAAAAGATATTTTATTTATTTATATTTGTTTACCAGGGTACTGCACTGATGTCAGTGGAGCATTTAGAAGCACTACCTGGGTGAATAGGATCTTTTATTTATTTTTGTTTACCAGGTTACTGCACTGATTTCAATGGACCACTTACAGACACAACGTAGGTGAACAGGATATTTTTATTGACTTATTTTGTTTATCTTCTATATTACTTAGGATCGGGTCTATTTCTGTTTGTCAAAAGCTCATTCTTTCGAAAGACAGAAGTACAACCCCAATTACGCGAAAGTGGACTTAACCGAAAGTGCACTTTCGTGAATACTGGTTCACCGAACCGGTAATAAAAACAAAAAAGACACACTACAAAGGCAGTTTTGCAGGGGGGCAAGCCCCTCTACACCACCCACACCCTTGATATTTGATATACACTAACTCCGAGATCGCACTACAGTGGGAAAACAGGTATATTTCCTTATCCCCACTGTAGCGTGCTTCGGTGATGCAGTGTTTCTTTTTTATTTCCGGTTCGGTGAACCAGTACTCGCGAAAGTGCACTTTTGGTTAAGTGCACTTTCACATAAAGGGGGTCATACTTCACTCTTTCGAAAGAATGAGATTTCGACAAACAGAAGTATACCAATAGGATCACATAAGAAATGAACACGACTTATATACAAATGCAAGAATATGCTAAAATCATACATATTTACAAATGCAAGAGTATATTATAATATTTACATTCAGATGTCAAAACACAGTTTACAATGGTGGTGCCATGCTTAACAGAGCTTGGTGGATATAAATAAGATGGCTTATATGAAAGGTGTAACAGTACAGCATATTACAAAGAGAGAAATGATGTTACTAGAACAGGTGTAGTTTTGATAGGAACATCGGTTCAGTGGTGCTTGCTATGCTTTCTAAAATTATTTTCTCACTTTCTCTGCAACTTTTTATGCAGGAAATATTAAATTTTGCTTCACAATGGGTAACCCACACTGAGCTACTTGGTGTGATTATGAATGACCACTTGAAATTTGATCTCCACCATCAGCAAGGCATAAAGAAGACATACCAAAAGCTAGGTTGCCTCTATAGAGTAAAACACTTAACTTTTTGACTCTGCTAAACAAAACATAGCCACTTCTTTTTTTCTCCCCACCCATTTAAATGCCTCTCCTATCCTAACCAATCACAACTCCTCTCGATCAGATAAACTGGAACAAAGCTGCAATTAAAGTAGCTAAATCTACAACTGACCAGCAATATAGATCACAGCACTGCCTCTCTCTAAAACAAATAAACTGTCACAAACTAAATAACTGTCTATTGTACTCACAATTAATTACAACCTTCAAACTACCACAAAACCCTATAACTAATCACATCTCCTCACTCTGTCATTCAATCTTACATACTAAGAGACGTCTGTATTTCAATAATAAATCATTACTCTCCATAATTAAACCTACCAATAATGCAAGATACTGCCTATATTCATACTGCATAGCTAACTGGTAGAATACCATCACTCTCCACACATAAAAATAGTCTGCAAACTGGAAGACTTTAAATACCAGTTGAAGCAACACTTGACAGATAAATGGCTCTGCACCTGCATCACCCATGATTAAATTGGTACTAATATAGCTATATAAATGTGTGCCACAACTTCTGCTGCACATGTTGTTGTCGTCTTAAAGTACTATTATCACAACTATAACCTGCTCTATCATCTCATTTCCTTTATCTTCCTTGTGCCTCCTCCCCTTTTTCCTTTCTTTCATTTATCTCATCATCCTATGTCCTAGATTTTTTTAATATTTCTTTTTTATTATTTTTTAAATCAAATAACATACATATACACAAAAATTTGAAACAATATATAACTATTATAGAAAAAATTCACATTAACAAGAGAAAAAACTGTTTATAAACAAAATAAGGTATTAGTTGTTGATGTTACAGTATTGCTTAATTATATATCTTCCATTTTTTCTAACAGTTATTTAAATTTCAGCCAATAATTATATTACAAGGTAACTTTATCTTTTCGTACCTTGATTGTAGCTAATTCAAGTTGACACACACATTGTTAGCTATATTCTTAAAATTCTTTACAGGTAGAAGTAGTATTGTTCTTCCAATTTACAGTAATGACTTTTCTTGTGATGGCTAAAATACTTCACAAAAGAGGATATTTCATTCTGGGTACACATGCAGGTACTGGTACATTAAACAAAACTACGGATTTAGTTAAAATAAAGTTATTAAAAATAGCTTGCAAGAAAGACTTTATACTTTCCCAAACTTATATGAGTCATAAAACATATGCTGACAATCAGTTTTAACATTTGACTTGCATCTCCAACATCTAAGAAGTTTTTATAAATCAATTCAACTTTATGAGGTGTAATAACATTTCTTTGTAAAAATTTACAAGAAAATAATCTCCAGTGATATGAAAGAGTAGTCTGTTCTAAAGATAACAGGATTAACTTTTTTTCTTCCTTACTTGATGAATGATTATTAACTTGAACTAATTCTAGTATTTTCTTTATAATATATTCCATATTTTAATCACTTCATATGAAAGATATCCTTTCCCTGTATCACTGTGACTTCCTAAACTAATTAAATATTCTATAAATTTATGAACTTCATCTCTAGATGTTGATGGCATTAACTATTTTTTGATAAGTAGATTGTCGGCAGATATGTATATCTAGCCACATTTATCTATTTTTAATTTATTCATAATATAATCTATAGAATGTACTTTCCCATTAATTATCAGTTGATGCCAAAATATCACTTTTTCATTAAGTTTTATCATTTTTGACATATAAAAAGTAGGGAAATAGGGAATAACCATAATTTATGATATATATTCCTATATGCAAACTTTTTAAATATATTTAATATATTAGTAATATAACATGAACTTATTAGTTTATTTTTTCCTCTCTAATATATATTCTCATAATAACTAATGAAATGTATTACTTATTAATTTATTATATTGAACTGACATTAAACAGGATTTTAACCAGGTATTTTCTTGTATTTTTTTCAATTTATAGGGTCATTTGAATTTAGCCATACAGTTATTGTCTTTATAATTGACGGTAAAGTATATATTTCCAAACTTAGAAAACCTATATCCCCTTCTATCTAATATCTCAAATGAATCTCGAATAATCAAAGTATTAAACTGTCTTATATACCCCTTTAAGGAGAAGAAGAGATATGGAATGTATTATATATAATATTTTTGGAATGATAATCATTTTGATTAAAAACAGTTTCTCTTCCATTATAAAAATGCTTATTCTACTTACTGATAAGATATGTTATATTATTTAGACCATTTGTATAATTAATTGTTATTATATCATTAATACTGTCTATTTAAAGTAATTCCTAGATATTAAACTTTACTATCAACTCTATATTTAGAGCATGTCTTATCCATTTTATATGTATTACAATTTATGAGTAAAATCTTAGTTTTATTATCATTAAAACTATGTCCATTTTCTGAAAGATTTATGTTGTCACACATAAAGCATGAAGAGAATAATTATAATTATTCAATGTTAACAAAATATCATCAGTGAAAATTTGCATTTTAGTACTTAAATCATTATTTATTTGAATACCCTTAATATTTGTGTTGGACATAATATAATTTGTGAATAGTTCCAATACTAAGACAAAAAAGCAATGGTGATAGAGCACATCCCTGTTTAGTACCTTTGGTAATCATAATTGATTTGGAAATATATGTACCAATTTTATATAGGCAAAGGAGTTCTCATAAAGTATTTTAACAAGTTGTATAAAATTATTTGAAAAGTTATATTTCTCCAAAACAGATAGTAAATAATCCTAGTTAACCAAATCAAAAGCACTACTAATATTTAGGCTTACCAAAGTCAAATGACTATTTACAGTGTTAATATAATCTATTATTGTGAGTATTCTTTTAATATTATCAAATTAATTTCTATTCATTATGAAACAAGTGTGATCTTCATTTATCAACACAGGAAGAAAGTCTTTAATTCTGTTAGCATATACTGCCAGAAATATTTTATAATCAAAGTTTAATAATTAAATTAGTCTTTAGGAAGAACGTATTGTTGCGTCCTTATCAGCTTTTAAAATAGGTGAGATTAGAGTATATTTCCAAGATGGAAGAGCATCTGACAATCCTTTAACTAATGAATATACTTTCAGTAGCACTACTAAAGCTTTGTTAAGCAATTAATTTATACAGTTCTGGTATAATACCGTCATTACCAGGAGCTTTACTTAGTTTTAGCTTATTGATATTGTTCGGACATTAAAATGGGACTGTCTATTAATTTTCTCCAATCCTTCAATAGTTAATTTTTAATACAAACAACCAAAAACTAAAAGGACATAAAGAAATCCCTGGTAATTAGTAAGATTGCACTTGCTCACATTAAAAACATTTCATGCTGGTAGTTTTCCATCACAGTTGGTGGGCTGGCTCTACACTGTTACCTGTGCTACCGTTAGCTGCATGTGCCACCCACCTAATTTACTTGTCCAGTCTTTCATCCCTCCTCCCTAGAGGAAGTCTGGCTAGGGAAGCTGCTTAGTGTGGCACCATTTTTAAAATACCTTCATAGATAGTGGATGCTCCCCTTGTCTCTCAGTGCTGTGTGCATGCCACATAAGGGCTAATGTTTAATTTGTTTTACTTGTTATTTTAGACTGCTTTTTACTAACTGTAACCCTACAGCAATAAGTATACCAAAATTTCCAACAGGCACACATATATTTGTTAAGCAGAACTCCCGGTCTTGGTTTATTTATTAAACGATAGCATGTAATACAGCCACATGCCTTCTATACTATGTTGCTCACCCAAAGCTTGAAGATATTGCATTAGAAAATCTTTCTCTACTGTTATTTAAATATTTTTGTGCTGCTTTTCTAGATTTCATTGTGCTCTGAAGTAGCAGTATTTGGGGGATTGCCTCTATTACTGTTTATTTCTTGTTTTGCTGCTTATTTAGGTTTGACTATGCTCTGAAAGGTAAAGTGCAGTGTTGTATCTCATTCACAGAATCTGTGAATGTGCTACTGTCTCTTCTACAATTATAGCAATCAATGCAACTTTCGTATATATGATATGTGAAAAAGATACTTTGGGATGATACAGTACCTAAGACCCTGCTGTATACATTTGTAACTGCTGGTTATCTTTACATTTCACTGCTCTAAGCCATATGAGTAACTGTTCTCTGCTTTTCCTTCTCCAAACTGCCTACTTCTTACCTCCCTCAGGTAAAACACACATTTCAAGTAACCTGCTTGTTTGTTTTTTTACACCCCTAATATCCTTTTAAAGCTTCTCTTTTATCTTTCAGTCTGAACAGCTCCTCTCTTGCTGCAGGTCTGCCCCCTCCATCCAGCTGGTCTTACTCAGTGCTGACGGCAAACTCTTCACTTGCCTAAAGGACCTACAGTACAGGAATGAATACCTACTTTTAAAACAACTGTAGGTGTTGTCCTATGGAAATTCCTGGGTCCTTCTGATATTCATTTTTGCACTGTTCATACTATTATTACAAGTGGCATTCCCACTTGCAGGAACATTGGCTGTTAGCGTTCTTTCTTTTTTTTCCTACGCCTAGCCTTGATCTCTTTCTGCTACTTGCTGGCAATACAACACAGATCCTAAGAGGCTATCCTAACATGGACAAAGCCCACTCAAGCATTTTGCTCACAGACACTTTCATAAATCACTGTATCTCAGCTAAAGTGCTGCTTACAAAACATACTACAGTTTTGATCGAAAACAAAAGTAATACAAACAACCATAAACTAAAAGGACATAAAGAATTCCCTGGTAATTATTAAGACTGTACTTGCTGACATTAAAAACATTTCAAGCTGATAGTTTTCCCTCGCAGCTACTATTGGGCTGGCTCTACCCACTCCATTCACCTTCTAGGCTCACTCCGCTCCGCTCCCCTAACCTAACCCCTTTGCCACACACCCCTGCATTAGTCACATTTATAGGTAGCAGTTACTCCACTCCCTCCAATCACATTTCCCAAGGTCACTCTGCCCCCACCAATCACACTGCACAGGCACATACACTCCACTTCTAACAGCTCCTACCAACTTCACTAACCTCCTCCTCTTTTCTCCATATCCACCCTTAGAATTCCTCCCTCACAGCAAGAACTTTCATAACCCTTTCAACAACCATGCCTTTCACCACATCCTCCACTCTACCTAATCTGCTTCTAACTCTGACTCTCAGTTTCCTAATTCTTATTACCTCCCCTAAAAATACACCACAACCCATAGCTATTACAACCTTCAATTCTCCCTCAAGTAGTGACAAACCTTTAAGCAGTTTCCATAATATCTCACCTAGCCTACTAGAATTCCATTTCATTTATCTCCCTAAACTTAAAATCTTGCCCAATACCACAATAACTAAAACCACTTACCACTGTCTAATAACTTATAACAAAAATACATTCCTCCATAACACGTCTCTTAGATCCAATACATAATACCTCTCTGTGGGGAAATCCACCCCAACCCATGATCCTCAGACATAACTACTCTCAACCATACAGCCCCTACCAAGGACCTCCTCTTGGCAACTGTAAATATATGTAACATCAGTAACAAAATTACAGAATCCCATGCTTGGCTAACACAAAACACCCCAGACATCCTAGCAGTCATAAAACCTGGCTAAAACCCCAAATCCAAGACAATGAAATAACACCCCCAGGTTACAATATACTAAGGAATGACAGAATTAATAAAAAAGAAGGTGGGGGTATCTCTAATGTATTCTGATTCTCTCACAATACTACCCTTGCAGAAAATGCGCCCAGCATTTTCAAATGCTGAAATTCTGATAGGAATCCTCCAAATTAATAAATATAAACAGATATGCATTGCTAGTCTACTTATCCCATCAGGACAAAACATCCAAACTCTTGAGGACATCCTTGCCTGGTTGTCAGAAAATAACTATGAGACTATCATCATGGGAGATGCTAATATCAATTGTCCAAATCCTCTACAAATTCACCCAACTCATCACCATGCCTGCCAGAATGTTCAACAGTAACACACCAGGAGCCACCCTCGACTGGATCTTAGTCTCAGATTCACTCAAATACACAAATCCTAAGGCCCTACCCTAATATACTCAGCAACCCCTTGCCCATTTTCACTTATAGATCCACTCCACAAATATCCAAATCGTATAACTACAAAACCAGTAGAAATCTACAACACTTTGACAAACAAGAATTCATTAAAATTCTAAAACTCTTACAGTGGCACCCACTACAAACCCTCCCATTAGATGATGCCATAACCTATTTCAACAAGATATTTTTAAACACTCTGAAAAGCCTTGCCCCTTTTGCACTAAAAAGTATGATCTAACCACACTCCTTGGCTGACAAAAGCCACTAAACAACTCTTACAAAACAGGGACAAGGCCTAGAAAGCATGGCATAACAAAAAAAATCTAAACTACTTAGATACAATCAGTTATGAAACAAAGCTAAAAAGCTAATATGTTCTGACAAAAAATATTTCTCCAACCAACTAACTAACCACAGAAATATCCTCAAACAATTCTGGATCACAATTCTCCTTACCCCTGGCACCAGACAAAACTGATCTCCACGCCCAGGCAAAATGCCTTTGCAAATAGCCACTGTGCTCAATTCACATTTTATAGATACCATACACAAACTAATAACAGAGTCCACTTCCTCTACCCCCATACTAGCAAATTCAACCCTCCTCCACCTCTATCCCACAAAACCAACCTTCACTTAGAAACATCACCTTCCCCCCCTTAGACAAATCTTCCCCTTCAAAGTTTCACAACACTATCTATCCCTTCTCACTACAACACAAACCAACATCAGAAATTCAGAAACTCCTCAAAAATTTGAAACCATGCTCTCTCTCTCCTCTGATGACCTCCCACCAGAATACTTAAAACTCACTCCTGAGGCCATAGCATATCCCATTAGCATTCTGATCAACCGCTCAATTACAGAATCTTATGTCCTCAACCTCTGGAAAAAATCCATTATCATCCACTTCACAATGGAGGAAACTCCAATGAGCCCACTAATTATCGACCAATCTCTATCCTCTCCCCACTGTCCAAACTCCTTAAAAAAGTCATTCATAGACAACAAATGCACCATCTTCTACACTACAACCTGCTCTCCCCCACTCAACATGGCTTTCGTCCATCACAGTACAAACACTGCACTTATCTCCTTCATGCTTACTCTACATAAATCCATCAACTCTGGTAATATTACTTCTATACTACTACTAGATCTGTGAAAGGGTTTGATATCACACAGAAAACTTCAACAGCTTTCCAATACTGGCTGCACCCTACCTACCCTCCAGTGGTTTAATAGCTACCTTGCAAACAGGCAACAATGTATAAAATGGCAAAATACTCTATATGAATATCAAGCAAACCAAACCACCACCACAAGGGTCAATACTTGGACCTTTACTCTTTAACATATTTACTAACAAACTTCACATTACTTCTCCTCTAAGTACTGCCATCCAATACACTGACGATACTACCATAAGCTCCTTCTCAAATAACCTACAACACCTCCAGCAAACAACAAAAGATACCTTCTTTGCAATGGAAGCCTGGTTAAGGAAATCACAACTACTTCTTAATGCCAAAAAAACAAAGCTTCTCCTCTTTGCAGCAAAACCCCTCTCATTCAATGTTTGTATTTTCTACCAAAACAATATAGACATTGAATGTGTATCCCATGCTAAACTATTAGGTATTACCATTGATAATAAACTTACTTTTGAACACATTTGTAATGCCATTAAAAAAGCCACTGAAAATTAGGAACCCTATACAAACATTTCATGGACAGCACCACCAAAAAAGCTTTTTCCAACTCCTATTTGCTCCTGTCCCTCTTATACAGTGCCCCAATTTTCACCAGCCTGCACTCATCCCTAAATTACAAGCTCCAGTCTTGCTACTATCAAATCACCAAATTTGAAATAGGCAGCTCCTATCACTCACACCACTACCAAGCCTTAAGAGAATTAAACTGGCTGGAATTTTCACATCACTTCAGCCTCTTGTAAATACTTGTTTATTACTCTGTGTGTACATAACGTCTTCTGGAGCTTTTCTCCCCGGGCCTCCACTGAAAATGGGTTCCTGACCCAGTTGGACTTTCTCGGTCAATAAATAAATATGTTTCTTATGGAAATATTTAATGTGGTTCTAGTACTGAATTTAATTGGCTAATTTTACTAAAGTGAATTCTAAATGCCTCTAATATATGTTCTAACCATTGTTTTTCTTTATGAAATATAAACTTTTTTAATATGATTTGATTTAATAATCTTTGATCTAATTGCTAATTTATGTTGAGTTTTAAGATTTAAAGAGTAAGAATTAATCTTAATCTTTTCTAGATTTATCATAGTTTTGTGATGTCAAATATCTATATATTTCTTTCTGTATTTCTAATTTGTGCTTGTCTGTTTTCCCTTGAATATCTATTAGCTCCTTATCCCATTATTTTCTCTTATTTATATACCAGCATATAACATTGCAGTACAAATTTTTTTTAAAAGAATCCCATGCAAATATCTCAGACAAACCTTCAATATTATTTATATTTACAAAAATTTGAATTTCGTTATTAAAAAAAAATCCGTTTAAGTTTGTTTGCTGTAGTCTGCCTGAATATTGCTGATCTCTGTCTGTATTTTATTTTGAATTGATGTTTTTCATTTAAGGTTTGGTTACTTCTATTTTATTTATTTATTTAATTTATTTATTTATTTATCATTTCCAACTAGGACAGAGCTTATTTTCAGGGGAGCCCTTGGGGGAAATACTCCAGATGCATTTGTATCCTATTCTTGTATTACATTTGTTTTCTTTTAAGTTTTCTGTTTTGTTGGAGTTTAAAGAGGTCTTAGCTTAGGTCAGTTAGAAAAGTTAGCAAAGAATTATTTTGCAAACAGTGAATAACATATGCTAATTAGTGGGAGGAGCTGAGAAATAGCATTCCTCATTTAACTACAAATATGTCTACTTAGCTGGAATGCTTGTTTGGCTTGCTTGCTGTACTCTGTCTGCATAAAGTTGATTTTATTTTTCCCACTCACCTGGCCACCTTTTGCTGTATTCTTAAACTTGGTGGCTTTTGAGTTGCCTGCCCCACTGTAAATCTGATTTTGGGCACTCCTCTCAGCCCCATCTCATTAACTCATTCTACTCAGTACAGAGAGATAATTTGGGAAGGCCCACCTCCTTATTTTCTTAACCTTGAACTATCTCCTGTTTCCTCCCTTCCCACTTAATTTAAAAAAAATGAACTTTAATCAGCTGTTTTACTGCATTTGTGTTTCTTCCTACTTTAATACTTTATTTTGCTTTTGCTGCATTTATTACTGCTTGTTAGTAGCCTGATTAAATTGTAGCTGTTATTCTAAGCCTCTTAGTTTTGGTTTAAGCACTTGGGCTTCAGGCCATTTGTTTTACATTAAGAAGGTTTTGGTCTAAACTCTTGTGGCAGGAGAGGTAGCTTGCATCCTTCTAAGTTGGGAATTGCTAGTTGAAAGCTTAGTATGTCTGTTATTCTAAACGTGTCTTAGTTCTGATTTAAGTACTTGGGCTTCAGGCCATTTATTTTACATTAAGAAGGTTTGTGGTCTACACTCTTGTGGGAGGACAGGGTGGCTTCGGCCCTTCTGAGCTGCAAGTTGCTGGCTGAAGGCTTGCTGTGCCTACTTATCTGAACTGTTTTTTTTCCCCTGAAATTGTTGCACTTTGCTGTAGCATACAATACATTCAGAACTGCTGAATCTAGTTCTGTTTGTATAACATGAGTACTAAACTAGACCATCTTTGGTTGGAGAGGGACCCCCTGCACTCTAGTGGCAGGAGTATTCAGTTAGAACTCATCTGAATGAAGGTTGCTGAAACAGGGCTCAGTTTTGAGCTTTTCTGCTGGTTAATTTGTTTAAATCGGTTTGCATTCATTTGCTACATAAGCACAGCATTTCCGTGGGTTTGCACTTGTTTGCGCATCTCTCACTGCTGAGCAGCAGTGAGCAATGTTGGCAGTTATAGACGCAAACACTTCTGCCTGCAAATTTTCCCTTAGTCTGCTGGTGTCAATTGGAGAGTTTCCACGATTGTCCCTCACTGATAGGTGTACATTCAGCGAAGTTCCCGGGGTAACAACACAGATCCTACCCACTAACTCTTCACATTTTTTGTCCATTTCTCCTGTCCTCTACTTTACCTTGTCCTTCCTGTCCTCTCCCCAGTCATTGTAGCAATTGCCTCATGTACAATGACAACCCACTTCTTCTAGTCCATATGAATTCATTATGTGAGAGATGCATCTATACTCTCCGCAAGTTGCTTAAATCATGACTCGTGGAAACGTATAAAAACATAAAAAAATTCAAAAACTTTTAATTTAAGTGCGTTAAAATAGCGATACACTTTTCGTCAAGACCAATGTCTTAACTTCTTCAGAAACTTTGACAATACCAAAGGACTGTTACTTAAAGCATAGTGTTAACAAGCACATATTAATCCAATAAGCCCTTAAAGTTGTATGCTAAAATTTTGACATAAACAAATGATTTTGCGCCACTACTATTATATATATATTTTCATTATGCCCTACTGTAGTGCTTTGCCCACCAAGGCTGACATAATTTTTAAACCTTTATTCACGTCTAAGAAATTTATATAACACTTATAAAATGATGCAAGCCTTAAACGTCACCTTACAGTTAGCAATACAGTAAACTAAATTTAATAAAGAAAACATAAACATAAAATATATAACTATGAATAGAATCAGATAAAATGAAATAAAATAAATCAATTTAATTAAAATAAACTAAATAGAATGAAACATTAACCTATGATGTATAAATGTACCATGAATGCACCTCTCAAAATTCCATAGAACCCAGATTTAATTATCCAAACTTCCACTAGAGGAATATTTGTTTCATAACCTCAAATAACTTGATCTATTAAACCACCTAATTCTCCATAAACCTTAATTAATTAGGGGATATCATACAAGTTTGATATTAATATGATGGTTTATTATAACACTATTTTGGCATTATCTAGCTAAATATTTCAACCTTAAGATACACATAGAGCTCATTTCGTTAATGCCTGGATATTGACAAGCATTCCATATGTGGAGGCCCTTACCAGAAGCTTACCTAAATATCAGAAACCACCCAAACACAAACACAAGCATGATTCACATAATACATCCTCTGCAGAACATAGTACACATAATATGTCACACACTAATATCTCACCAGTCAAGACCCTAAGGCATAACACAAAAACAGACATCTTAGACATTGGCGACTCAACTGTCAGACACACACATGTCCCTCTCACCAGGTTAGATAAGGTGAAAAAAAGTCACGGTCAGCTGTCTGTCAGATGCCAGGATCTACCACATCTCTCACACACACACACACACACACACACACACACACACTCAAGTCTCTCAACAACAGGCACTGTTATGATGCCATCATAGTCCATCGTTGGTGTGAACAACTTGAGATATACCTCAATGGACTATATGAAGAGAAACATGACTGTGCTCTCTGATTATGTGTCTCAGGCAGGTGTGTTCCTAGCCTTAAGCAGTATTTTACCTTCACATAGGATGATACCTCAATACACACAAAAAATGATTGACTTCAACAATTGGCTTAGTTTCTGATGTCATTCAAAAGGATCCAGTATCTGTCAGCCTGGGATGACATGGTCAACAGACCTCGATGCTTTGCCAGAGATGGTCTTCATCTGCCAACCCTGGGATTTTGGTTACTGACTAAGAGTCTTGCCACCCCCACAGTGCCTTTTTTAGGCAATATCACAAAAACAAAATTCTTGATGTAAAAATACCCTCTAAAAACAACCTCAAGGTTATGCTGATAACGCTAGCAGTCTAAATCAGAAACTGTACTCACTGGAAGCAGTCCTTACCTTAGAAGATGCTGACATTTGTGCAGTCACTGAGACCTGGTTTAAGGCTGTGAAGAGCACCCCAGCTACACCAGGTTACATTTCCTTCCACACATTCAGACCACAAACTGAAGGTGTGAGAACTAAAGAAGGTGGTGTATCAATATTCATTAAAGATAAATATACCTCTAGATTGGTTAAACAGCACAATTTCCTTGAGTTACTAAAGGTGTAATTGACTGTAGGGGTAAGACCCCTCTTCAGGTCATTGCCAGTTATAGGAACCCCTCCATGACTCAGGACATCTACTTGGATCTACTTGAGTCAATCAAGATACAACCAAACATCCTGGTTTTGGGCGACTTTAATTACCCATTCATTAACTAGGTAAATTATACATGTTCTAACTCAGTTGCCCAAAGGTTCCTGGACTTTGTTAACTCCAAAGCCTTGAACCAGCTGGTTGGCACACCTACAAGGGGCTCAAACATCCTGGATCTGGTATTCACCAACATGTGGGACCTCTGCACCACCCCCAGGGCCATCCCTGGTAAGATCTGACCAAAAATCAGTCTCATGAGAAGTAACTATAACACAAGATCCCCCTTAGCAAAACTTGACTAAAAAGCTTCCCTAAGGCCAATTATAACCTCTTATGTGACAGCAAAATAGCTTCATAGCCCCTCCCCCACTGATGGAACAGACACCTATGCTGAGTTATACACCAGTGCTCTATATGAGCACCTGTACAACTGTATTGACTCTGCCATACCTGACAGAATCAAAGCAACATCTTAAAGGAAAAACAAACCTGCCTGATGGACAACTGCCAATAACAGGCTATACAACAGGAGAAAGGGGTAGTAGGAAGGAATGGTCTCGAAAAAGGAAACACTCCCTCCTCAACTTAAACAAGCAAATAAGACTTAAGTCCTCCAAAGCAAACTATTAATCTAAATTAGCTTCCCTAACTAAGGATAACCAGTAGGCATTCTTTAAATACATCTGTAATCTCAAAGGTACGGAACAGATCTGCACTGAACTTGTAGTTAATGGTAGCACATATACAGAACATGTGGATAAAGCAAAACTGCTGGCTGACATGCTCAGTGAAAACTTCACTCCCCAGGTCCTGTCACATATACTCCAAAGCATCCCTAACACCTATCCCCCACCTAGTATCTCCGAGAAGCAGGTCTTAAACACACTCTCCAAGGCCAAAAACACAGCCTCTATGGGACCAGACAACATCCTGGGCTGTGTTCTACATGGGTTGAAACAGGAATTAGCATCACCATTGGGCACGCTTTTCAATCACAGCCTAAGCACTGGCTTCATCCCAGCCAAATGGAAAACAGCTGCTGCCATCCCTTTGCACAAACAGGGTGCATCCATAGATCCTGGAAACCACAGCCTCATTAGCCTGACCAGCCTCATCTGCATGGCCATAGAATGAATCATCATGGACCTTATTAACAAAGATATAGGAAATCTCCAAACACTTGACCCCACCCAGTTTGGCTCTGTCAAAGGGAGATCATGCCTGTTAAACTTGGTGGACTTCTTTGACAAAGTCAACAAAGTCCTAGACAAGGGCAAATCTGTGTATATGGCCTACCTAGACTTAGCCAAGGCCTTTGACACAATCCCTCACTCAGGCATCATTGATAAACTCACCCAACTGGGTATCAACCCATATATTGTCAGGTGGGTTGCAAACTGGCTCACTGATAGAACTCATACAGTCAAAATAGGGGACTCCACCTCTTCAAGCAGACCCTTAGCCAGTGGTGTTCCCTAGGGATCAGTTCTGGGATACTGCTCAGAATCTACTTCTTTGAAGTACGGGCTAAAACTAAAGGACTGTGACTGACCAAGTTTGCTGATGACTGCAAACTGGGAGCATTCACTGAAACCTATAGCAATGTCAACATCCTGCAAGAAGGTCTTGCGCAGACTAATGACTGGTGAAAGTTATGGTCTTAAACTTAATGCAAAAAAATGCATTATCATCCCCTTCAGCAAGGGTGATGTTCCTGTAAACTACCACATCAATAGCAATATCCTAAACACAAAGTCAGTGGTAACAGTTCTGGGCACACAGGTCAATAGCAACCTTAACTTCGATCACCATATCTCCACAGTGGTAAGGAGGGCATTTTATACTGGTCATCTCATAAGTAAGAACATTTCCTCAAGAAAAAAACAGCTTATAACCCCCTTGTACTCTTACCTCATTAGGCCAATAATACAGTACAAAACTCCCCCTTGGCATGTTCCTTTCCAAACACCCGCAGCAACTGGAGAGACCACAAAGGTTCCTTAGAAAGAAAATTCTGGATCTTCAAGATCTGTCCTATGCGGACAGACTGAAATCATTGCCACTTTGCTCTGTGTCGTACAGTCTGCTTAGAGGCGACCTGTGCCTTGCATATACAGCAATCTCTGACACAGCTTTAATGGAAATGCTGCATGTTCGCAAGTCAAATGGCATATGGATCACTCACTCAAAGGACCTTAACCTGGTATGTGACATCAACAGAACTTGCTGGAGAGACAGATGTATCTCACAGAGGTTGCCCTACCTTTGGAAGAAGGTTCCTATTCGTGTTAAACAAAGCCCCTCACTGGTCCAATTCAAGCATAATTTGGACAACTGGATGGGTAACCGGAAAATCACTCCAGGGGTCCACCTGTGACCCTCCTGGACAGGGGCAATAGGTGCTAATTTTGGTGTCTGCTTGAACCAGACACCCTTGGGAACATGGGTTACACTTGGCTAGGCTTGTAAGGGCCCTGGGGTCATTAGCCTTGTAACCTTCTATGGCCCTATGATCCTATATGCTGGTATTTTATTAACAGAAATATTACTCTTAGAATTTAGCACAATTTCAAATGTAATGGCATTATGATCTGATATTGGACATGAAACTACTTTGACTTTACCTATCCTTGTTGTTATATCATTTAAGACATACACTCTGCCTATTTTAGATTGTGTACCATCTCTATGAGTAAAAGTGTGCAAAAAATAATGAATCTGTTTGCAAAAATTCATTTACATCTTTACTACTAAACATATCTATAAAGTCAAGTAAGACTTTAGCTGAAGTTGATATTCTATACTTACAGGTGACATTGGTATATTTATCACTCAACATACAGTTAACTATGCCCTAAATTTTGACCAAATCGTTATAGCAACAAATATTCTCATGTAAAACCTGACAATCTATGCATACTGATGATATTGTACTGCATATACCTACCTGTATTTAAAAAAATATTTATATACAACCCATGTAACTGTTATTTTAATCAAAATTGTAAATGATGTAACTGTTACCAAGGACGTCTGAATAATGGAATTGCTGCTCATGAATGAAACTGACTATAAATTATGAAACAATGCAAAAGATGCTCATGATGTCTGTATAATGCCAACTTGCTCCCTGGGCCACCTCTGTAAAAGAGCATTGCTCAGTCAGACTTTCCCCAGTAAACAAATGCCAATACAGTTTGCATCTCATGTGTATTTCTTTTTAGACTGTTGAAAATGCAGTGCAGGAATGATGCTTTTCTTTTGTAGGCATCTACCCTTACACCATGGTTGTGTGACCATGGAGCTTGTATAATTTAATAAGGGCATATGACCATGGGATAATATAACTAAATAAGGGGTGTGGTCATGGAGTTAATATAATTAAATAAGGGGGTGTGGTCATTTTTGTGTGACCATGGAATTTAAATAATTAAATAAAGGGGGGTGGCCATAGAATTATTATAATTTAAGAGCGTGTGGCCATGGTTGTATGACATGGTTAGTATAATGAAATAAGGAGTCTGGTCATGGACTTAAACTATAACTAAAATAAGGGTGTGTGGCTACTGTTTGCAATCATGGAGTTAGTATAATTAAATAAGGGGGTGTGGCCATGGTTGTATGACCATGGAGTTACTATAATAAAATAAGTATGTGTGGCAATGGTTGTGTGGCTATGGAGTTAGTATAATTAAATAAGGGGTGTGGCCATGGTTGGGAGTTAATATAATGAAATAAGGAGTGTGCCCATGGTTTTATGACTATGAAGTTAATATAATTAGATAAGGGGTGGGGCCAATGTTGTGTTATTATGGAGTTAACAGAATTAAATAAGTAGGTTTGGCCACAGTTGTGCAACCACAAATTTAGTATAATTCCATAAAGGAGGTTTGGGGTGCAGGGAGCTTATCTCCCTGCCAAAAAATAAATAAAATAAAATACTTGCTTTATTTTGAGATGTGTCAATCTAAATTTACTGCCGTAAGCACAACACCTGACTCTTTACTACATATACCAGCCATTACAGACAACAAATTAAAACCTAATAAATAAACAGTTAATTACAAATTAGAAAATAATCTTGTTCCCCATCTTTCTCTTATCACCCCCTACCCCGTAGGTGCATCTCAATATCTTTCATAGCTTTCTTCTTCCCATTTCCTCTCTATACTCTTCTACACAACTATTTCACACCTGCCAACATGCATATATATCTACGTTCCCTAACAGGAACTTTAGCCATCCTCAGCTTATTAACTACTTATGACCCATGGTCTATCTACACTCAAACCAAGTCCTCTACAAAAACCTACTTACAAGTGTCCATGAATGCAAATTCCAAATCTGGCCAACCCTCTTCAGCATAGACAAAATCCTACTCAAAAAACATACATTTCTAAGCTACACCAAATATAAAACCCCATATCCTACTGCAAAAAATACCAAAATTACTTCTCCATGACCTTAAAAACTCCGCCAGCCATTCCAATAAACTAATAGACAGTGGAGATGTACACAAGCTTTCTTCAGTCATATTCTCAATTTGTACAGAGATCCTTTGCAACACAACTTTTTCTTTAGCCATATTCTGTATTTGTATTGATGTCCTTTGTAACACGATCTTTCTTTAGCCGTATTCTCTATTTGTATGAGGTCCTTTGTAACACAATCTTTTCTTTAGTTGTACTCTCTGTTTGTACTGAGGTCCTTTGCAACACAATCTTTTCTTTAGTCATATTCTCTATTTGTACTGAGGTCCTTTGTAACATGACCTTTCTTTAGTCATATTCGCTCAAAGCTACATGATGAATTGAGGTAGTGCCAGCTGTGCCGGGGGAAAAGGGCAGTGCATGTCTAACATATGCCAGCATAGCTAGAACTTTATTTGTAAAGTTACTTGTGTTAAAAATGTATCAACAGTGGGTCCTTCTGGAAAAGAGATACATGTGTATATCAGAATGTATTGTTGTAACTGATGAAATATAAATACTTTATCACAGGATACTGGAAGGGAAGGGGTTAAGCTCAGCCCAGCTAACTTTAAGAGAAATAGCCTGAAATTAAATGACTTAGTTTAAGCCATAAAGATTTTAACTAAATGCAGCCAGAGAATGGGTTGTTAGTCTCTGTAGGAAGGGTGGGAGTGTTGGAATTGTTTTACAGTTTTGAGATGCTGTAGTAAACCTTAGATAAAGTTCTATGTGTGTATATTATGACGCATCCTAATCCTGGCTCAGTTTCTAGTGAGGGGGGTAGTGTGGGAGCCACAGA
This sequence comes from Protopterus annectens, assembly GCF_019279795.1. Classification (NCBI taxonomy): domain Eukaryota; kingdom Metazoa; phylum Chordata; order Ceratodontiformes; family Protopteridae; genus Protopterus; species Protopterus annectens. Next base: position 198,019,035 of record NC_056728.1, read on the forward strand.
GTCGCATATGACCAAATGTGATGTCACTCTATAGTCAACACTGAAACTGTATTTAAATACTAGTGAGAGATGTGATAGGTTTACTCTGTTTTTGGACCTGACAAGAGACACCCATCCACTTTCATCTGCCTTGCTTTAGTAAGTAACTAGAATGGTAATTCTTCAGTCCCTTAGAAAAATAGACTGAGATTAGCTAAATGCAGTTTTTTTTCTGTATCTGTCTGAGTCTTTCTGTGTTCTTTCTATATTTTCTGTGATTGAAATGCTGGTGTTTATTGTAAATAGATATTCATTATTGTCATATTCCCTTTTTTATTACTTATTATTAAATATATCTATACCTTTCAATGTGGCTGGTCTTTTAGGAAATATTTAACCTTTGAGAGTACTTGCATTTGCTTATTGGCACTGTGGCTCCACATTCCTGAAAGTCTTGCTGCTTGGTCAAATACTACCCTTTGTATAAGTATTAATTTTACTAAGTGTAACTGCCTGTCTTGGTAATGGCCTTAAAGTAGCTGGCTTTGGGTGTTCTGGTGGCAGTGAATCTACCTTATAGTCTGGGTGGAGGTGTCAGAGTGAGTAAGCTGTGCCAGCCTTTCCCAGGTGTGTGTGAAAATCTAAATCTCAAAAGAGTGTGTGTGACAGCTACTTTGTACACGGACACTGAGAGTACTGATTTCACAGATATAGTGGTGGGGGACTTGGTTTGGAACACCAGGCTAAGGACTCAGTTCTGTAGTAGTCAGTGGGGAGTCTTATTTGGGGCTGGGAGAAAAAGCCCATTCCCAGGATGGAGTGTACATTCCCTGTATGCTGTTATGGGAAACTGTACTTGTGGCAGAGATTTGCATCTGAAAATGCCATATGTGTTTTTTATTTCTCGGTGAACATTCCCCACTACTGTCAGTGGTGAGGATTGAAACTCTTTGATCACTGGCCTAGAGGAGGGATGTCATACTGCCCACCAAAGCTAACAACACTGCCAAGGCATTAATTTTATTCCAGTTGTGAACTTTACCCACACATGCCTGGAAAATCAGTGTGATTCAGAGAGGGGAAAATGCTTCCCTGCTTTCCAATTTGCAACATCAGTAAATTTAGATGCTTTTGGCTTGAACCTTTATCAGAAAAACGGATGACAAAAGCAGTGGTTTGAGCATACTGCCATGCTGCATCTGACATGATGGCACAAATAATGTACAAAATTTAATACCTACCCTTACTAAATGGGTTTTGTTTGATAGTCACTATTCCATCCATCAACCAACTTTGAAGGACAACCACGGGTAGCATTACATTGTTTCTTCTCCAATATGTACTTTTTCCCCTATCTAACAATCCCACTCTTCAAAAGTATAATTAACAGAAAAGTGAGATTTTTTTTTTTCACTTGCCATGATTTTGAGTGAGCGACTATTGGTACTGTAATGTACTCTCACACTTGCTGAAAACTCCAACAAGTCACCCATTTTTACAACCACAATATTTCCGTACAACTCAATGGAATACACCCTCCTCTTCTGTTTTCACCCTGGAAACACCCTCCGTATAATTATGCATGCCCTTGAAGGTATTTGTATTCAAACATACCCACTACCAGAAGCAGGAACTTCTTTTGCGGTTATCTGTTCCTGCACATCTTTTTTTTCGCTAACAGATCATTACATTACTTTGGACTTTGCAAAGACTAATTTTGGAAGTGTAAGAGCTGCCATTATTTTTCGGAATAATTGCAGGGAATTCTTAGAAGCTCTCCAACTGTTTCTGGATCATGCTGCCTTATTTTTTGGGAGTGAGTTTACAGGATACCGTTCATGCCTTTCAGCCAAATGTGTGTGTGTGTGTTTGTCTACACACAAACAAACACACACACACACACACACACACACACATACATACATATATAACATGAGAAAGTAACACACATAAAAATAAATGGTGCTTGCATTTTTTTAGCAATTATGACTGCACATCATATTTTAAATTATGACAGAAGTTCATTTTTCAGTAGTATAACAGAAAAATGAATGGGGATGAATAGCAGAAAGAGGAAATAGTAAAGTATAGTGGTACAGGAGACTAAGATGAGAGGGACAGTGAAAAAAGCTTGTGAAGATTTCCATTTTGTTGTTTCTAAACACAGCAGTACTGCAGTCTGGGGGCTTGGGTTCTCACCAGCAAAAAGATAATTTGGCAGAAGGTTGAAGAGCTGATTATGTACTTTACCTGTGTTACCTGAAAATCAACTTAAAATAAATCCACAGAAACAGAAATATTAGTGTTGCTAGAAGCCTGTAGAAGACTGTAAGCTTTACAGGTTGGAGATGGTCAGAGTATGAGAAAGTCTGCTGCTTGAAACTGGTTGCTGTAAAGCAGCTCAAACCAGCTTCTTGGCAGGTCTTGGAGATGGTAAGCTGTATAGAACAACTAGCAGGTATTAGTACAAGGTACATGAAAGGCTGAAGTTTCGCAACCTTTTTTCTATTTTATTTAAAATAAAATCTTAATCTATGATGACCGAGTTGCAAAGACATTCCTGAAAATGAATCTTAAAATGAACATTTTATAGAGCAAAAAAACTGACTCAAAGGCAAAATGAGTTGTACACCATGAATAGTCTTGATTATTTTTCCATATTTGGTAGACTGTTACAAAAACAAATGTATGAACTTCAGAATTAAACATATTTCTGAGGACTGAACAGTTCATTATTAAGCTGTGTTTTGTGGAAAAATGTGTGAATGGTTGACTTTGAGATAAATATGCATGTCTTTAGTGTTTTTTATATAATTGATTTTCAAAGTGAATAGCCCATGAGATGCACAGAGAAGTATATTTTACAGATATCACTGTTGTGTAGTCGATATCAACTTAGAGCTGTGTATATTTTGTAGCTTGTTTGGTATGAGAGAAATATCTTTTTAAATGCTTAGATGGCTACTCTAGTTAGCATGTCTTGAGATACACAGAAGGTCCAGAGAACTCATGAAGTTCAGATCACATCTATGGTCTGTGTGACTTTATAATTCTGATACAACAGTTACCCAGAATGCATTTGTTTCTTTTTTATAGAGAACAAGAGCAGCATGGACTGCTAGTAGTACGCTCCATCCTAACTTGCTGCTTCCTCTTACTCATTTAGTTTAGCGTTTCAAGATCTTGCTTCCTGTTTATTTCTCTTAGCCTTAACAATCCTTCAGGATAGCTCTGAAAAATCCCTGTTAGTGTCCTTGTCAGTGCGGCAAAACGTAAAATCTAACCAAACGGCAACATTCTTTTGTTAGTTTTGGAACTGTTTTAAACTTTTAAGCCAACTATGAGATGAGAAAAATAATTCTCTTCTGGTATTACATGTAAATGGTTACTTCTAAATTTTAATATCCACATTGTTTCTTCTATTCTTAGTCTGTTTGAATGCTAATTTATTTTTTTTACTGTCTGAGTATTATCACTAATATTGACATACCTTTGCTGATCTTGTATATATCGTTTTTGTGCTGTTCTTGGTTTTTCTGCAGTCCATTCTTCATCCTTTTTTTATATAGTTGTCCAATTATATTTTGCCTTGCATTTGGTTTAGCAATTATAATTGCACAACATCATATTTTAAATCATGAAATAAGTTCATTTTTCATAAAGTTCATTCAAACGTAAAATAAATAAACACAGTCCACAGAAGCATTGCACTATGGGTGAATCTATTTCAGCAGATTTAGCTAGTTACTTGACTACTGAACATCCCTGTGTGCCTACTTTTCACGGGTTACCTAAGATACATAAGGACCCCATACACCCCCCCTTTATACCCACAATAGTGGGTGGTGGGTGGGTGACAGAGCCCTTTTCTATCTTTGCTGAGAATCTAGTGAGACCAGTGCTAGATGGTTCCACAGTTGTATTGAGAGATTCCAAACAGTTCCTTGGGAATCTATATGAACATGTGCATGATGGTATTATAACACAAAAAATGTTTAATGGTTACCATGGATGTGAATTCACTCTTCACTGTCATCCCAAATAGGGATAGCATAGAGCTGATTAGTGAATACTTGAAGCAACATAGTGGGTACAATGGTGAATTGATTGATTTGATTTGCCGCTTCCTTGAGTTAAATCTCAAAAATAATTTGATGCTGTTTAATGGAGCTTATTATGTTCAAAACTCTGGCATAGCTATGGGCACATCCTGTGCCAATAGCTACGCCAACATGGTCATGACCCAATGGGAGAATGATCATGTGTTGAATGGAAGAAATAGATTCAGTATAATAGCCTACATAATAGGTTTGTTGATGACGTTTATATGCTGTGGCTGAGAGATGAAGAGGAGTTACTATGTTTTCTGGATTATATACATAGTACCACTTCCTTTTTGAAATTTTCGATCAAATATTCACCCGATGAGGCAAGAGTTCCTGGACGTTGTTAGACTACCATATATGACATCTGACACCATGTTATATAGGAAGGAGTGATATAGGAACTCCCTTCTACATAGGACCTCATATGTGCTTTGTAATATTCATTACGGGACAGGGCATGCAAGCATCTAGACTTAATGCTCTAGATTCTGGGTTCCAGCATGACCTGGCTGTTTTAGAACACAATTTTAAGGAGAGGGGATATAAAAGCAGGGAAGTGGAAATTGGACTTAATGCTAGTCGCCATCTTAGATCTGACAGAGGGTGACCATACTTTTCTAGGAAATACAGGGAAGAGAACTTCAATCTCCTTTCCGGTCCAGCTGGTGAATCTGGGAATCTTGAGGCAATGTTACAACTGCCTCAGACAACCCTCTCCTCCTCCCAACAAATTCCAACACATGTGAGAGATGCAACCATATAGCCATACTGGAGGCTAAGCTCTCTCAACTCAGTACTGGCGAAACCAGTCAGGAGGAGAAGGAAACCACACTCACTACAATTCCAGTCTCACATAGACCTACCACGACAGCAAACCAAACACATAAACAAACAAAAACATATTCGGAGGCTCTAAATAAAAATCTGCCTAAGCAGCAGAGACCTCCAAAGCAGACACCCAAGCAACCGCTACCCCAAAACAAAACACGTGCAACACATAGCTCACAAAGCCAGTGTGCCGAACAGTCACAGCCCTTAAGGCTAAACAACACACCTGATACACTTGTGATAGGTGACTCTATCGTCAGGCACACTGACGTCCCGCTCACCAGGCTGAACAAGGAGAAGGTCACGGTGAGCTGCCTGTCGGGTGCTAGGATCCGCCACATAACACAAGCACTCAGGTCACTCCAAGGCAAGTACAAATATGACTCAGTCATTGCCCATGCTGGTGTGAATGACCTGAGACGTACCTCCCTGGACTACATGAAAAGAGACATAGAGGAGTTCTCTGAGCATGTAGCCCAGGCCGGTATGACCCTGACCTTGAGTAGCATCTTACCCTCACCAATAATGGTGCCACAATATGAAGACAAGATGATCAATTTCAACAACTGGCTTAAGTATTGGTGTCATTCAAAGGGGATCCAATGCCTGTCAGCCTAGGATGACATGCTCGACAAGCCACGATGCTTCACTAGGGACGGCTTGCACCTGTCACCCCTGGGTTTTCGGATATTGGCAAAGGCTCTTGCTACCCCCATAGTGCCTTTTTTAGGCAAGGGTCAAAAGACAAACCCACCTCCATAGGTATCACAAGGGATAAGAAACTAAGAGTAATGCTACTCAACGCCAGAAGTCTAAATCTCAAGATGCACGCACTCGAAACTCTCCTTAGCATGGAGAACATTGATATCTGTGCAGTAACAGAAACTTGGTTCAAGGCTCCCGAGAGCACCCAAGCACTACCAGGTTATACCTCATACCATGCTTTTCAGCCCCAAAACTTGGACCGAACCACAAAAGGAGGGGGAGTATCAATATTCGTCAAAGATACCCACACCTCCAGGTTGGTGGCACAGCACAAAGCATCAGAGACTATCCATGTGCAACTAACAGTGGGTAAAACTGCCTTCCAGTTTATAGCCTGCTACAGACCACCCTCCCAAACCCAGGAACCCCACTCGGCCTTCCTGAGAACACTGGAAAATATGAAGGTCTCTCCAAACACCATTATATTGGGCGACTTCAACTACCCAAACATAGACTGGGAACATTACTCTAGCTCCAACACCCTAGCCCAAAGATTCCTAGAATTTATAAACTCAAATGCTATGGAACAACTTGTTACCACTCCCACAAGAGGGGAAAACATACTGGACCTGATCATCACCAACATGGGGACTCTATGCTCCAGACCAGAAGTGTATCCCTCACTGGTAAGATCAGACCATAAACTAATCTCACTGGATATTCACATCCCGACTCCACCCCCTGCCCTGAAAACCACAGTGAAAAACTTCTCTAAAGCAAATTTCACACTCCTCAAAACCGAGGTGGAATCCTTCAAAACCCCCGTGCCTGTGGAAAATATGGCCCAGACCGCAGAATCCATTACAAACGCATTCTATGAACACCTTCAGGAATGCATGGATCATTCAATCCCAAATAAAACCAAGACCCAATCCTCCAAAGGCAGACGCCATGTCTGGTGGACCCCAGCCATAAACAAACTATACAATAGAAGGAAGAAGCTACTACATGATAGAGCAAAATCCCAAAAAGGGAAGGCATCTCTGATCAGTATTAGCAAAAAACTATGGGCACTCATAAAATCGTCTAAGGCCAGCTTCAAGAGAAAAATTGCTCAGGACACTAAGGATAATCTCAAGGCTTTCTTTAGTTATGCTAGGAACCTGGGTGGGAATTCCCAGATATGCTCAGAATTAGTCCAAAATGACAAAAAATACACCAAACCCACAGACATTGCCAACATCTTAGCTGACAGGTTCAGCACAAACTCCCCCCCCCTCCCCACCAAAAGGGAAAATATCTATCCCAGCAGAGTGCTGCCCCCCTGACATCTCAGATGCTCAGGTAAGAGCTGCCCTCTCCAAAGCAAAAAACACAGCATCAATGGGACCAGACGGTGTCCCGGGCTGTGTCCTACATGAACTCCAAGAAGAGCTAAACCCAAACATAAAACTACTGTTCAATCTCAGCCTTACTACAGGATATGTACCCAAAGAGTGGCGTGCAGCAACAGTGGTCCCTCTCCACAAAGGTGGTGCCTCAACGGATCCTGGAAACTATCACCCCATAAGCCTGACTAGCTTGGTCTGCAAAGCTATGGAAAGGATCATCATGGACCTCATAAATAAAGATATTGGGGACCTACAGACACTTGATCCTACCCAGTTCGGCTTTGTTAAGGGCAGATCCTGCCTCTTAAACCTGGTTGATTTCTTTGAAACAGTCACCAAGGCCATTGACGAGGGGAAGGTGGTCCACACAGCCTACCTGGACCTCGCAAAAGCCTTCGATACAATACCCCACTCGGGCATTATAGATAAGCTCACCAGCTTAAATATAAACCCCTATATCACTAGATGGGTTGCAAACTGGCTCAAGGACAGAACCCACAAGGTTAGAATTGCTGGAGCCATGTCAGACTCCAAACCAGTTACAAGTGGCGTCCCACAAAGCTCAGTCCTGGGACCTCTCTTGTTCGGTATATATTTCTTGGAGGTACAGGCCAACACGGAAGGACTGTGGCTGACCAAGTTCGCAGATGACTGCAAACTGGGCGCCATAATCGACTCTCCAGCCAACACAGGCATCCTCCAAAAGGGGCTCATATAAACAGACAACTGGTGCCAGAGCCATGGCCTCAAGCTAAACGCCAAAAAGTGTATAGTCATCCCCTCTGGCAAAAACAAAGTGCCCACCACATAGGTGGTAATCCATTAAGTACAGAAGAAGTAATTAGGGACCTGAGGTCCCAAGTTGATAGCAATCTCTCATTTGACAACCACATGGCCAAAGTGGTTAGAAAAACATTTTATATAGCCGACCTAATCATGAAGGGATTCACATCTAGATCAGGGGAGGTCATCGTGCCTCTTTACTCATCCCTCATCAGGCCCATAATTGAGTACAATGCCCCTTTTGGGATGTACCTTACCAGACACCTGCAGCAACTGGAAAGACCCCAAAAGTACCTCACCAAGAGGATCAAAGGGCTCAAACAGATGCCATATGCTGCCCGGTTAAAGAAACTCCAGCTCTACTCAGTGGCATACCGCCTGCTCAGAGGCGATCTGTGCCTGACGTATAAAGCCATGTCCAACCCGGAATTAATGGACATGCTGCACCTCAGAAAATCCAAATCCCATCGAGCTACGCGCTCGAGAGACTTGAACCTCAGCACTGAAATAAATAGGACATGCTGGAGGGACAGATTCATAACCCAGAGGCTCCCTTCACTCTGGAATAAAATCCCAGTCCTGGTTAGGCAGAGTCCCTCATTGACTCTCTTCAAGAGGAACCTTGATGAGTGGATGGGAGATCATAGGTTTACCCCGGGTATCACTTCTGTGTCACTGTTAGACAGAGGCACAGTATACTAACCTCGAAAAAGGGCATAGCAAAATTAATTTAAAATGGGTGGCGAAAGCCAAACACACTCTGGCTAGGCTTATAAATGCCCTAGGGCAGATAGCCTAGTATGAACCTATGAACCTATGAATAGAAAGAGGAACCACTAAAACGATTCAGCTTACCAATAACATATTGCAGTAATGTGAATGATGTTACTGCTATTATTAAGAAGCATTGGCCAGTTCTGTTAACTGATGAGAAGATTAGGACTATTGTAGGTGATGAACCTGCCTTTGTGTTTAAAAATAAAAAGAATCTTAAGTGGCTCCTTTGCTACCCTGATAGAGTTAAGGAGAGTAGAGTTGGGATTGAAAGAAGTGGCACATTTCCATGTGGAAGATGTAAATATTGCACATATATTGAGAAAGATAATGTTTTTGTGAATCCTGAAAATGGCAGGAGATTTTATTTTAAAGTCACTGCTAGCTGTGACACTAAAGATGCTATTTATTTAGCGCACTGTATCAAATGCTCTTCATTCTATGTGGGGAAGAGCAATTGGAAGTTTAAGGAGAATATAAGGGAACACCTTTATTCCATTAATATCAAGTACATGTCAAATGCTCTAGCAAAACATGTAGTGGACAAGGGAGTTGAGCATGAGTTCAAGTTAAGAGTTATTGATAGGGTTTGTGAAACCCTGAGAATGGGTGACATCAGGAATCGTACAGAGACTGTGGAACTTGAGTGGATTGTTAGGATGGAAGCACACAAAGAGTTGGGACTAAATGAGAATGCCCCTCTTAAACCTGTATTAAAAGCACACAGGTTGTTTAGGTGAATATTTTAAATGTTTTTGTTTTATATATATATATATATATATATATATATATATATATATATATATATATATATATATATAAATGCTTTTTACATATGTCTTTGGTTGCATGTACTTGTACCTTTAAATGAAAAAGGGTGTGTGAGTCAATTTAGCTCATGATTGGTGGGGTATGTAGTATTTAAGCTTCTTCTGTTGTGAATATGGTGGATCTGATGAAGCAGAGTTTATTTTTTGTGAAAGCACTTATCCTTGTTTACGTGTGGAATAAACTACAACAGATTTTACCTGCCTGTGTCGTTCCTAGTGCAACACTTCTGTGGACTGTGTTTATACATTTTTTGGCTGTTTGTTGCACTTGGTTTACCAGAGTTGTGCGTAGCTGTGTTTCCGCAAAATAAATAAACAATTTTTCAGTAGTGTAACAGAAAAATGAAAGGGGATGGATAGCATAAAGAGGAAACAGTAAGGTATAGTGGAAAAGGAGACTAAGATGAGAGGGTCAGTGGAAAAAGGTAAGAGATGACTGATAAAGCTGTAGGGGGAAGATAATAGAATAAGAAGATAAACAGTTCTGCTGTGATTGAGAGGGTTTGTTGCATTGCGAGAGTGTTGTCTGTTGAAATAAAGAGACTGAAGAAAGTTGCCTGGAGATGGGATTATAAATTGAAAGATGTTAAAATTGATAGACGTTTATTGCAGAAATTTGGGAAAAAGATGTAAACCTCCAACACACTTCCTATAACAGCTGAAAACTATGGGGCTCATATGTAATTTTGCCTGAATGCCATTCTACAAAAGCTTTTGGAGCCAAATGACTATGTGGCTGATTCCAAACTGAAGAATGGCCAAACTTCCCACATTAGGTTAGCTAAATCTATGCACATAAAAGGACCTGCTGATCCTATGACTCAGCTGATGCAACATCCAGAGCAGCGATGCTCAGATTGTTTTTAAGAAGGTATGCCTTGCTAGTGTGTGAAAATCTTGCAGAAGACAGTAACACACAGGGTATAGGTGATGAAATTGTTGGTGATGGTGTTTTGGTTTCCAATATATCAGAAATGTTAAAGTCCTGGCAATACAGCAACACCATACTCCCAGATGTCCAAAATTTTGCAGAATGTCCAGATTTTTGCCTTATATTTTTGGTCTTTTCCTTATAAAATTTGTATTTTTTGGCAAATCACTGGCATGATCTGAGGATAGTAGTCACTATATAATGACATACACTTGACTTTCAGACTTCAAATCCTTCAGAAAATGTATGTTAACACAACTCCTGTTACTCTAGCAACTTTCCAGGAGTATACCAGCAATATTTACTATCTGTCACTATTTTGGGGCCTTTGTCCCCCACTTTTGACAAGTTTTGTCATGACTTCTTGCACTAACATGTTGACAGGTATGAGCAACACTGTCTGATAGCATTACCCTATTTTTTCTTTTTCTCATAAGAACTCACCTTCTCCAAAGTGGCATTTTTGCAGTAAACCTGTCCAAAAACCTCCTTATACTAGATCACATAAATCCAAACTTAGAAATTGATCCCTTATGGCACAAAAATAAGGTCCTTCTTTAAAATTATATTGTTTTTATGTAAGAGTCTAAGTTTTGTATACTACTAAATTAAAAGGCAAGCAATAATATGTTACTTTAGTGACTGCCATTTAAGCTGATATTTGGATTTCTCAGTGCAAACCTTGCCTTAAAATATTTTACCTCACAAGCCATATAATTTTTAAGCTAAGGTTTACACATAGAATGTGCACTTTCCATATGAAGCTGACATTTGAATTCTGGTTTATATTGCTATTGCTATATTTGCTACGAAGAGTGAAAAGTTATCATTTTTTGCTTTAATTGTACAGTTTCAGTTGGTTAACATATTTTGCCATAAGCTTATTTTGCACTATAAAGTGATGCAAAAATGCAGAGATTTGCTTCTGTTTTTTCATGGATGTCTTATTTATACTTTATTGCAATCTATTCAAAATTTAGGTATACTTTTTTCTGCACTTTAAAAAAACAATACTATCATCCAGGTTAAGTTGTTTTTTTTTTCTTTGACAAAGCTTCTGATTAATCATGATATTGCCAGCTCTCTTACATAACAACACAAGAGTTTGCTAATTATAGCTTGAACTGGAATACAAAGTAATCTGCCTCATTTTAAATGTTAACGAAAAATAACACTCCTCCAGCAACAGTGTAGACCAAGTAACGTAAATAGAAGCTGTAGGAAGCCAATAACAAGTCCACCTTGCATAAAAAAACAAATTTATTCTTATTCAATACACATATAAAGATATAACCAAAGTGATATGCGCTTTCGTCACTAGGACTTCAACAGATCTAAAAATGCTGTGTTCAAGAGACATTAAATACACCTAGTTTGCATCATGTGACTACTAATTAATTAATTGCACATTTTTTTAAAAAACATTTTAAAATGACTTTGTCTTGCCAAATTAAATGGTTTCTTTTTTAAAAAAAATGAAATGATTTCTTTTTTAAAAAACACTTATAAATACACATACTACACATAAAAACACATATAAATACAACTTGTCAATATACCCAACCCGCTATTCTAATTATAAAAAATGTATAAAAATATGTTAATATATGAACTATGTATTATTACAATGTACCAGCCCTAAATTTTAATTCAGGCTTAATGCTTATATTTTCATTGAGCCCAGGATATATAATTGAATTTAATTTGAATTGCCATTTGGATTCTGCCCTCAGCAACAAGTTCTTCCAATCACCCCCTCTTACATTTTTTAGCACAATCTCCAAAATGGCAAACTTGAAATTGTGGTGGGGGTGTGTACCGATGTGTTTACTGAGCGCATTTTTGTCATCATTTTTATTTATACAATAAAGGTGCTCGTAAATCCTGCGGTTTAATTTTCTTTCTGTCTTCCCCACGTAATAACAGGGGCATAACATACAGGTTGCTAAGTAAACCAAACCCATAGAAACACACGATCCTGATACTAAGGGCACTACTAGATTAAAGTCTTCAAGTCTAAAAAATTCATTTTCATTAATAAAAGAACAATAATCACAACACCCACATTTACGGGTACCCCTCTTCTTAGAAGTGTTTGTTTTTATTTTTTGTTCTAACAAGTCATTTTAAAATGTTTTTTAAAAAAATGTGCAATTAATTAATTAGTAGTCACATGATGCAAACTAGGTGTATTTAATGTCTCTTGAACACAGCATTTTTAGATCTGTTGAAGTCCTAGTGACGAAAGCGCATATCACTTTGGTTATATCTTTATATGTGTATTGAATAAGAATAAATTAGTTTTTTTATGCAAGGTGGACTTGTTATTGGCTTCCTACAGCTTCTATTTACGTTACTTGGTCTACACTGTTGCTGGAGGAGTGTTATTTTTCGTTTTCGTTTTTGTGCTCACTGTGACACTTGGAGCCTACAAGACACCTGAGTGCCTTCATTATGGAGAGTACAGAGCTATCCCCAGTGTTTGAGGATGAAGCAGGATTTTCTGACTTCCCTTGTGGTCAGAAATCCATTTCAAATGAAGATATGAATTTGTTGAACTTGATCTTAGCATTGACTGAGAAAGTTTCGGATTTGCAAGAAGCCGTTTTGAGGCTTCAGGGGGACAATAAAACTGCTGCAAATCGAACTGTAGCACAGGGGAACTTAAAAGAAGCAGAACTTCTGGTTTCCCGATGTAAGGGAACTGGCGAAACTGAAACAAACAGCGAGACACACGCGTTGGATATTTCCACTCAGCGTTTGGTTAATGGAGTCTCCCTTAGGGGCGACATGGCTCCTAACTTGGAAATAAACAGGAATCAAGCAGATAAACGGATAGGTAGTGCTACGAACGACGTACAAGTCATTCCGCAACCATTTCCAGTACAGGTGGACCGTTTGAAAGAATGGACTAGACGGGAGCATTCATTTTTTGGTAACAACAATTTTTTTAAAGAAAAGAATAACATGGATGGTAAATTAGTGACTTTGGAGAGTAAACTCCATAAAATAAGAGCTTTGCAATGTGACAATTCATATTTAATGGAGTGCATTAATTGTAAAAGTGTCCCTAAGGGGCTCAGGATGTTTAAATTTCCTAATGGCTTAAAAAACACAGATGTAGAATGTGATGAATTATTGTCCATGTTTGACAGACATGGAATGGAACTTATGGATTTTATTATAAAATTGAACAACAAGAAGATTGATTTTTTTATTAAATGAAGTAGATGAATTAAATGTGGGTATAATGAATGATGTACAATTCAACCAATTTGCATTTAGATATAATGTTCTGTTTGATAAAGTGGAAAATGAATTAAATAATAACATCTTGAGGAAAAAGAAAAAACTATCAAGAGATGAATATGAATAAAAAAAACAACTTAGCATATATTTTCCCCAAAGCATATTATGGTACAGATGATAAGGATATGAGGCAAACGCAAACTGAAAACAGACAGGTTAATATTTCAACAGAAAATGGTAGTAATTATGATTCAGAATTCCCACCTCAGTGTAGGTCAGAGAGAATATTTAACAGGAATCAGAATAGACAGGACAAAGTATTTTTAGGACCCAGGGGGGAGGAGGGAGGAAGAATGAACTATCGAAACCAGCCCTACCAGAGAAAAAACAGTTATCGTTAAACAACTCTATCAAAGGTGATGACATTGTGACACAGGATGGTATTATTTTTGAATTCAAAGGTTTCAGAATTTTTAACTACGCAGGTTTTGGTTTGAGTAAAGAGCAGTTTTCACTTTTAATGAAAGGGTTAAAATTTGTACCCACTAAAAAAACTGATATAAGTAAAACCCTCACTGATTTTAGACTCTTCGTGAGAAAATTTAATTTTAAATGTTTATTTAAAGACAAATTAAGTGACTTTAACAACCCAGATGCTATTACTCACAAGAAGAGTTGTTGGAACCCACCTCTTATACCTTGTTTACACAGCTTTGAAAAAATCACTGAACAAGAGATTTTCCAAAATTTGAGTAATTATACTTACAAGAAACACAACATAACAAAGGCCGAAAGTACTTTATTAGAGTTGAGAAATAATAAGGCAGTTAGATTTATGAAGCCAGATAAAGGAGGGGGCATGGCTATAGTAAACACGGTGGATTATAATAACAAGATAACTAGTATTTTAACTGACACTAATAAATACGAGACCATTTCCAGAAACGAAATTAATATTAGTTATAGTAAAATTAATTATTTCTTGGAGGATGCACTGCTACAGGGTACTATTAACGAGGAGGTATACAACTTTTTACATTTAGAACACCCTATGATACCGGTTTGTTTTGGGATTCCCAAAACACATAAGAACACCAAGGATCCCCCTTATAGATTGATTATAGCTGGCAAGAATAGCATTACCTACCCCTTGGGAGTGTTTGTTGACAGGTTAGTTGTTGACAGGTTAGTAAAAAAGTCTGTGAAACCTATTGATCATATACTTAAAGATTCCTGGGACTTTTTAAAGCAAATCAAAAGTGAGTACTATAATAAAGAAAGTTATTTCACCACAATTGATGTGGTTGATCTTTTTACATCTATTCCCCACGAATTAGGTTTGGAATTTTTTAAGGATATTTTAATCAAAAACAGTAATTTGGGGGGCAAAATGATCAACTTTTTGGTGGAACTGATGGATATTATTTTAAAGAATAACTTTTTCACCTTTGAAGGGGAGTTTTATAAACAGACCCAAGGGGTAGCTATGGGCAACAGTTGTGCTCCAACCTTTGCTAACTTGGTTTTATTTGAATGGGAGAACAGGTATCTTTTTACTTAGCATTTTAAGGATGAGTGGTCAATTTACTTTAGGTTTTTAGATGATTTGTTTATTTTGTGGAACAACAATACATTTTTTAAAACCTTTTTGGATTACATCAACAACTTATGTGATTATTTTAAGTTTACTGGTGAAGGGGACCCGGACAACATTAATTATTTGGATGTGACTATTGACAAAGATTATGATAAAAAATGTTTCACATCAAGGGTATATAGAAAACCAACTTTCTCTAACGACTATTTAGACTTTTCTAGTAACCACCCATTTCACATAAAGAAAAATATTATCAAAGGACAGATGGTGAGGGTGGTGAGGATGTGTTCAGATATTAGTATGTTGGATGAAGGAAACTAATAAGGTAAGGTTAATGTTCACGGATAGGGGATATCCACCAGAACTAGTAACTAGTATTAAGGACGTGGTTTGTTCCCTGTGGAATGAAAGATACATCCCATTATTAGGAACAGGGAGTGAAGTAGCAGTAACAGGTAGGGGTGTTATTAAAGATTTTTCACAGGCCATGGTAATCACCTATGGGGAAACAGCAGATTTAGTGAAGAAAATCATTTCCAACAATTGGTCAATGTTAAAATGTAACAAAGACATATTCCAGTTGATGGGACCAGAGCCACATTTTACATATAAGGTGGATTTCAACTTGAAATCTTTGTTAGAACAAAAAATAAAAACAAACACTTCTAAGAAGAGGGGTACCCGTAAATGTGGGTGTTGTGATTATTGTTCTTTTATTAATGAAAATGATTTTTTTAGACTTGAAGACTTTAATCTAGTAGTGCCCTTAGTATCAGGCTCGTGTGTTTCTATGGGTTTGGTTTACTTAGCAACCTGTATGTTATGCCCCTGTTATTACGTGGGGAAGACAGAAAGAAAATTAAACCGCAGGATTTACGAACACCTTTATTGTATAAATAAAAATGATGACAAAAATGCGCTCAGTAAACACATCAGTACACACCCCCACCACAATTTCAAGTTTAAGTTCCCAGCAGTTAAGCGCTTTCAACCATAAACATCTGGTCTTCCTCAGAACTGCTAAAGGAAGCGTTCCGTCAGTTTAAATTAACTTTATGGTGCCAAAAAATGCTAGTACATTCTTAAAGGTATATTTCCTTGCATAAAAATCGATAAGTAAATAGTCCCTGATATGCCCCCCAAAGTAGAAAACATAGTGAAGGGGTCTGTAAAGTATCATATACCATCGAAGCCTGTGTTAGACCCCCCAGTTAGTTTGGAAAATCCTGATTTATTCAATAAGTTTCTATCTTTTGACTTCAATGTGGACAGTGTTGAAGTTTCTGATCAAGTAGCTTCCTTACATGATGGGAGTCATAGTGTTGTAACGACCAGCTTGAAGACCATGATTTATACTCTTGGGAAGAAACTCAAAACTATCAACGGACTAAAGGTGGACAATATGTTCTTACAGAAATGTCTAGACTATAAGATTGTACCTAAGGGACTTAGGTTTTTCAAGCTACCTTTAGGCATTGAATTAACCAATTCTAGTACCAAGGAATTCAACAATTTTTTTGATGAATGTGGTTTCAATTACATAGGTATTTTAATGAAGTATCATGATGAAAGATTGAGTAAAATTATTCACGAAGTGGAGGTTTTGAATACACAGATCGTAAATGATTTATTGTTTAAGGATTGGGAAAGATTATACAACAAGCAATATTTTGAGGCCAAAAAATGGGCAGATAATTTATGTAAGAGGAAACTAGACAAAATTAAAAGGGATAGGGAACTATATCATAAACAACAAGTATATGTGTGGCCGAAAAAACAGAATTATTATGTAGGGCAGAATAATCGGGGACGAAATAGTGATTACAAGGAAAAGCTATGGGATGATATGCCATCTGTGAATGTAGATAATTATAACAAACAGAATCATATGGATTTTCGGACACATCAGGAGGGCAATCACCCCCCATACCAGAGAAGAGGTCCAAACTTTTATGTCAGGGGGAAATGGTAAGAGAGATCTTACCATTAATTGAAACATCTAGTAATCCCAACATATCGAATACATTCATTCAACACACTAAATCTATAGGTGATAGTAATTATGAGGTAGTTGATCATGATAGAGATAAGGAAGTAGCGTATGAAGGTAAAGTTGCTTCATACAGACATTTCAATATCTACAACTATACGGATTTACAGATCACCAAGACACATTTTAACTTGTTTGAGAAGGGATTGAAATTTATACCCAATCCCAAATTTTCTTTAACTAATGTACTGATTGATTTTAAAAAGTATATTAGGAAAATTAATTTAGAGGTTTTTTTTAAAGACAAGAATATTAAGAATGCTAATAGTACAGATAGCGATGTAAACATCGGACATAATTTGTCTATCAAGAGTAAGTTTACACCCTTGAATCACCCCATTATCGATACCTTTGATAAAGTTGTTACTAGAGAGATTTATAGTGAGTATAACCAACTTAAGAAGATGAAAGGGAATACTAACTTGACTTTAGAAGAAGAGGGATTACTCCAATCATTGAGAAATAATACTACTATAAGACTCATGAAACCCGATAAAGGGGGAGGTATTGCAATCTATGACAACATGATATATACACAAAAAATTTATGATATTTTACACAATACAGGAAATTATGTAACCATTTCTAGGAATGAATTACATATTGCTTACCGTAGAATTGATTCATATATTGAAGAATACTCATTGGATGCGAGAATTACTAATGAGATATACAAATTTATTAAAGTAGAACATCCTAGGTTGGCCACTATGGTGGGCATTCCGAAAATTCATAAAGATATCAATGATCCTCCCCTGAGACCTATAGTTTCGGGTAGTTACTCAAAAACTTTCAAGATGGGAAAGTTTATTGACACTATTTTGAAAAATATTTACACTCTCATTCCACATATGGTTAAGGATTCGTGGTGTTTCCTTTCCAAGTACCCAGTTATGAATGCAGAGAACATGGAATTTAAATTTATAATCACAGTAGACGTGATTGATTTGTTCTCATGTATTCCTAAACAAGAGGGTTTGGAAGCCTTCTCCAACAGCTTGAGGAGACACACAGATTTGGAATGGGACACCATTTGTCTATTAACAGAGATGATGTCGTTAGTGTTGGAAAACAATTATATTTATTTTGAAGGAGAGTTATTTAAGCAGACCAGGGGCGTAGCAATGGGGGCGGCTTGTGCCCCCCTCTACGCCAACCTTGTCATGCTTAACTGGGAGGATGAAGTTTTGTTTAATAACCCGTATTTCTCTTATGTCAAGTATTATTCCAGATTTTTAGATGATTTATACTTACTATGGCAAGGAAGTAAAGAAGACCTACTAGACTTCTTAGAATTTATTAAAAATAGCAGTGAGTATCTTAAGTTCACATATAATATTGATCCAAAAGGATTACCATACTTGGATACTATGGTAATACATGATGAGGGGAAAGTAACATCTAAAATTTATAGGAAGGCTACCTTCTCTAATAATTACTTGGACTATACTAGCTGTCACCCTCCAAAGGTCAAATACAATGTCTTTAAAGGACAATGTATAAGAGCCGCAAGAATGGTTTCCGAGTTTACAGATTTGAAAAAAGAATTAACACAAATTCAAAGTTATTTTTTAGAAAGGGGTTATCCAAGAAGTATGATGACTGAGACTGTGACATATATATTAGAACACTGGGGTTTAAAGTATAAACCATTATTGGGATCAGGAGATATTCAAATATGCCCCAATTTGAACACTAAAGGAGTGGGACCGAGTTATTTAAGGGCATGTATTTTACCTTGCAATATAGCCACTGAAAAAATTCAACAAATTATTTTAAAATTTTGGTACTTGATTAGTAGTGATCAATATTTGGTTAGTATATTGGGTAGTAAGCCTAAATTTGTGTATAGGATGGGTAAAAATATGAAAAAACTTTTAGAACATCACACGGGAGTAAGTAAGAATTTTAAACCTCAAATAGGAAGTAAAAAGTGTGGTTTCTGCAATTATTGTAAATATATAAACTGTGTTAATAGAATTGTATTAAAGAATGGACACAGAAGTGTTATTATATGCAAAAAAGGAAATTGTAATACTAAAAATGTTATTTATTTAGCTTTATGTGACTCCTGTGAAGCATATTATGTGGGGAGGACGGAACGAAGTTTGAAAAAGCGCATATATGACCACTTATATTGCATTAGGACTAAGGATGTTACCAATGCTTTGTATCGACATGTCCACACATTGGGGGCAGAACACACTTTTAAATTTTCAATATTGGAGGAGATTCCTATTAACCCCATGGGCGGTGATATAAAAGGATTAATAGCCTATAGAGAGGCTTGGTGGCAGTTATATACTGATGCAACGTGTCCACCCGGTTTAAACGACAACATATCTATTAAAAGTTTATTAATATAGTGGCATTATTGTTTGATATTCACATAACTCATATATAGTCCACCAGTGTCTAGTAAGGATCACACGTCTCATATAGTACATATATTAGCCAGTAATAATTGTTTTAAATTCATATACATAGTAGTATTCTAGTAATGTTTGTAAATACTTGTGTATTCATGACACTCAGTACATTTAGCTTAGGCTTTTAAATTATTAAATTACATTAAATTATTTAATAGGGTATAGATTTTACATTATATATCAATTTTTTATTTCATACATTTGCATACATATTTTTAACCATATACAATGTTGCCACACACCGTATAGTTGCATATATTAGTGGATAGATTATATCAATTTAATGTTTTTATTGTTACATGATTGTTATTTTCACATTTATTAGGAATAAGGCACTTTATACGTTGATAGCATTAGAAGAATATGTATTTAATAGATTTACACAGCACACATCCTAGGTTTTTTATTTATATTCTTATTTATATTTTCAACAACATATTTTTAACTATAATGAAATACGTAGATGGAGTGACATTCATACTAAAACCTATATTTTATGAGAGCAATTAGTGGGCATATCAGGGACTATTTACTTATCGATTTTTATGCAAGGAAATATACCTTTAAGAATGTACTAGCATTTTTTGGCGCCATAAAGTTAATTTAAACTGACGGAACGCTTCCTTTAGCAGTTCTGAGGAAGACCAGATGTTTATGGTTGAAAGCGCTTAACTGCTGATAACTTCTCAACGTGTTTCCTGGGTGCTATTTCTTGTATATTTCTTGTCTTTTATAAGTGTCGCTGCTTGGAATGTAAATGTTTGGCGTTATGTGGATTAAATACTTGGTTTAAAACCGTGGTGTCTATCTGGACAGTTTCGCTCATTGGTGGTTCCGGAGTACATGTTGGTGTTTCACACTTGAAATTCCTTGGATTACAATTTCAAGTTTGCCATTTTGGAGATTGTGCTAAAAAATGTAAGAGGGGGTGATTGGAAGAACTTGTTGCTGAGGGCAGAATCCAAATGGCAATTCAAATTAAATTCAATTATATATCCTGGGCTCAATGAAAATATAAGCATTAAGCCTGAATTAAAATTTAGGGCTGGTACATTGTAATAATACATAGTTCATATATTAACATATTTTTATACATATTTTATAATTAGAATAGTGGGTTGGGTATATTGTCAAGTTGTATTTATATGTATTTTTATGTGTAGTATGTGTATTTATAAGTGTTTTTTTAAAAAGAAATCATTTCATTTTTTTAAAAAAAGAAACCATTTAATTTGGCAAGACAAAGTCATTTTAAAATGTTTTTTTAAAAAATGTGCAATTAATTAATTAGTAGTCACATGATGCAAACTAGGTGTATTTAATGTCTCTTGAACATAGCATTTTTAGATCTGTTGAAGTCCTAGTGACGAAAGCGCTTATCACTTTGGTTATATCTTTATATGTGTATTGAATAAGAATAAATTCATTTTTTTATGCAAGGTGGACTTGTTATTGGCTTCCTACAGCTTCTATTTACGTTACTCATTTTAAATGTTGAAATTAATTGCTTCCTAAGGAATTATTTCATTTTATTTACATCCGACCTAGCCAGGGGACCGTTTTCAGTGGAGACCCGGGGATAAAAGCTCCAAGACAAATAGTTGATAGCAAAGTAAAAGATAAAGAAGATTCATACATGACAGAGGTAATTACAAACACTAAATACACTGATAACAGGTAAGCAATTTGTAATACACAGGATAAAAACATGACAACAAGATTAAAAGTACTGTTTTCGCTCCCTCTCTTTTTTAATGGGTAAGGGGAAAGGAATAACAAACAGAAATATGATGGGTAAGAAGAAAGCTTAAAACAGCAGCTATAAAACAGCTTGATTTCACAAAAATTATATCACCGGAGAGGAGAAGTATAAGCTGGAATACATGCAATATTAGAGTAGAAGTAGTGAGCCTGGGTTGGTACAGATGCATGACACAGTAATTGTAATAGCTAAAGGATTAATCTGGCTATACATATATACATAGAGACAGCATAAATGGGCATATATATATATGTATTCCATATACATATATATAGGTTTACCATCAAAATTTAGAAGGCTCGTGTCAGAAAACTGTGTGGCCGAAAAGCAGTTTTCAAAAATTCAGAATGCCGAACTTGAATAATATGAAATCATAATGAAAGTAAAGCTTGATTTGTTATTATAAATTCAGCATTGTGAATGGAGACTGAAATACAGTGAGGATCGGGGAATTTACACCTTTCTTCACTGTAGTTCGATCTCGGAGTTGGTATACATAATTTAAAGGGGGGTCTGGGAGGTGCAGGGGGGCTTGCAACTCTGCTAAAATGTAAGAGGACATATGGATTTTTGAAACTGGAAGTCTAGTACGTCGAATGTCATTCGTCCTGTTATTGATGTTCGACATTTCAGCAGAATGTTGTTTTTGTTTTAGAAATTTTATTTTGTTCTGTAACATGCAGTACAAAAGTTTTTTTTTTAATCAACAAAAAGAGAAAGAGATGCAAATGCGACAGGACATTTGCAATAGGTGGATGTTAAAAGTGTGAGAGGTAGTGAGGTGGTAAGGTGGGATTTAAGTCAGATCACTACAGTGACAGGTGTTGGTATTTAGGAGAAAAGTTTTAAGTTCGGATTTAAAGAGATTTATGTTAGAAATTATTTGAATGTTAAGAGGGAGTTTGTTCCATGCATGGGAAATACTATATTTGTAAAGAAGTTTACCAATGTTTTTGTTTGGTTTATAGGTGTACAGAAGAAGCTGGTCAGAGCTGTGGAGAGCTCTAGGAGGGGTATAATGTGATATTAATGAGGATAGAGCAGGACAGGAAAGGGTGTTTTAAGAGTAAAGTATGAGTCGTTTGTAGCTGAGAGTGAAGCAGGTGCTGGGGGAAGTCAAGCCACTGGAGCTGTTTTAATGAATGGCAGTGATGAGATTTGTAGGGTTAGTTTCTAGCAAATATTGCAACATTATAGTATGACTGACACAGTTTAGACAAAAGGCTAGATTGTAGATGGGGGAGGCATAAAGTAGACATGAAAGCAGGAAGGCCTGAGCTAGTTTCTGACTAGAGTCAGGGCTAGGTATTTTTTTATGTCTATAGAGAAGGCCAAGTTTTTGACTGTCTTTTTGATACAGTGCTGAATATGGGTATCAGATTTGAATTGGTCATCGATTATAACACCAAGAAGTTTAGTATGTGGGTCAGGTTGTATGATGGCATTGTCGAGAGAAGAAATGGTGAACACTATTTTGAGGTTAGAGAGGGTTTTTGGAAAAAAGAGTAGTAGCTTTGTTTTTTTTTTTTTTTTTTGGATTTAGAATTAGTTGGTTGTCAGCCATTTTTCTATAGACAGGAAGCTATGTTGGGTAGTAAGGAGGAGGTTAGAGAAACTATCAGAACAGTTAATAAGGGTAGAGTCATCCACATATTGTGTCACGGAGGATGCTGTACAGGAAATATGCAGCTGGTTTGTGAAAATATTAAAGCCTAGCGGGCGAAGAATCAAGCCTTGAGGCACCCCAGTTTAGACTGGTAAGTAATGGGAGCAGGTAGCCTGCCATCCTACTGACTATTATCTATTAGTGAGATAGCTAGTGAACTATTTAATAGTAGAGGGAGATAAGTTGAGTTGTGATACTTTATTGAGAAGTCTGGAGTGTGATACAGTATCGAATGCTTTAGAAAGGTCAAGAAAGAGGCAAGAAACCAGTAAATGTTTGTCCATGGCTTTGGCAACGGTTTGAGTAAAGAACAGTAGGGCAGTAGATGTACTATGATGGGGTCTGAAGCCATGCTGCATAGGGTTAGCAGGTTATTCTCTAGAAGGCACTTAATAAGCTGTCTGTGAATGGATCTTTAAGGAATTTAGATCATGGAGAGCAATAGGTCTGTAGTTAGATGGTTCATTGCTGTTGCCTTCCTTGTGTAATGGAGTGATAAAGAATGACTTCCATATATTTGGGACATTGGATTTTTGAATAGATCTACTGAGCAAGATAGAGATGGGGTAGGCTACTGAGTGAGCAGTTAGTTTAAGAAAGATGGGGGCAAGGTTGTCAGAAGAGGGGGAGCAAGGATTCAGCTTAAGTAGGAGAGATCTGATATAAGATGTTGTGACGGGGTCGAGTGTGAAAGAGGTAGTACTGGTGAAATGTGGAGTGGGGGTGTGTGTTTATTGTTCGGACCATTGTGGATGAGTTTGTGAATAGATTCAGTGAGGTATGAATTTATAACAGTGGCAGTTTCAAGGGTGGTTTTGTCAGGGTAGGGGTTGGGATAGAAGGGTTGCCTGGGTGCAGGATCTTATTAACAGACTGCCAAAATTTGGGGAGGTTAGACTTATGGGTGAGTTAGGCATTGGAGTAGAATTTTTTTTCTTGTCTGCACCGATGTGTTTTTTAGCCAGATTACACAGATATTTATAGGTTTGGAGAAGAGAAGGTGATTTAGTTTTATTCCACTGTTTCCAGGTGCTCTCTTTTTTTTCATAAGGATGAGTATTATCTTTTGAGAGTCAGGGGGTGTGGACTGTTTTGATTCTTACTTTTCTGAGAGGTGCCAGGGAGTCAAGGATGGAGAGAAAAATGCAACTGAAATGAAGGACAGCATCATTTAGAGGGATGTGTTTCAGAATTGACCGGTCTATACAGTTTAGCATGTGATTAAAGGTCTCACTGTTAAAAGTGGAAAGACTGTGACAATCCAAGCAAACAACAGAAGGGTCACCACAGCACAGAGCATAAAATAATTATTTATTACAAACAGGATAAGCGCTTTCAGAAATAACTTTCCTTCATCAGATCTATCATTTTACTAAAAACATGCGCTTAAATACACAATTCAAAAGGTCATCAACCAATAAAAACTGCAAAGACATCATATGTCACTTCCTAAAAACAATTACAATAAATAACTACATAAACAACACTTAAAAATAAAAATAAAAATAGTATTAAGTAGGTAAAAGCAAAAAATATATGTAAAAAAGTACATACAAAAAATATATAATGACCACAAATTGCATAAAAAATGCAAATTAGAGTCTGCAAGCCTTCAAAATAGGTTTCAAGGGAATGAAAGCATTTAAACCAGGTAGAATATGTGCTCGCAGATCTGCTATCCAGTAAGTTTCTCTAACCTCAGTGGCATTATACAAACCTCCCCTGTAATGTTAGTGCTAATAGAATCTATAACCATGTAGGAAAATGTATGATCAGGGAAAAGTCTAATATGCTGAAATAAAGCATTAGATTCTAACTCATTATGTATCGCATACTGATGCTGCAATATACATTGTTTGAACATCTGATTCATCTTCCCTACATAGAAATTAATGCAATTATTGTAATTAGCAATATATATCACATTTTAGTGTTGCATGTAGCATATCCATTATAACAGTACCTCTTCTGGGTATTTGGATGTAAAACACATTCAATTTATTTATGAAACAACATGCTTTGCACCTCTTACAAGGATACTTGCATTTTTTGTTTGTTAAAAACCTTTTTATGTTTTTATCATATGATCTATGACATAATAAATCCTTCAAGTTATTGTTTCTCCTGTAGGAAAAATGGGGTATGTCACCAACTATTCCCTTGATCTGATCATCTGGCAATAATAACTTCCAATTATTGTGTATAATATTACAAATAAACCTACTGTCACTGCTGAACATATGTGGAACCCTTACATATGAAGAATTGGTTACTGCCATGTTTTCACCTCTAATCTGTTTAATAGAAAACCATGGTCCACCTCTATGACCATGCATTCTATCAAAACTGCTAGTTGTTGTTGTCTTTCGGCTTTTCCCGGTTAGGGGTCGCCACAGCGGAACTCCGGTCTGCTAATGATTGGCAGTAGATTTTCACGAACGCCGAGGTGCCAGCTCGACTTTCAACCTTCAATGAAGAGACGCCCATTTACGCATGTCTTTTGAATGCACACCCAACCGTGGGAAGGACATGCAGACTCCACACAGAAGGCACTCCCCGCACTCCAGCCGAGAATCGAATGGGAGAACCTCTTGCTGTGAGGCAACAATAAATTTCTAAATTTCCTGATCCTTATAACCACGATTCATTAAATCATGTGTTATTCTGTCAGCTTGTTCTAAAAAATCGCTGTCATCATTACACAACCTAGAAGCTCTCAAAAATTGGTTATTGACAATGATGGGAAACATATGTGGGGGGGGGGGGGAGTGCATGTTGTCTCTATTCAGCAATGCATTTTTCCAACACGGTTTCCGAAATAATGATGTAATAAATTTACCTTCAGTATTTAACTCCAACATCACATCCAGAAACTCTAAATGTTTAGTATCTACATGTAAAGTTAACTGTAGGAAATTTGTGGTGGAATCCAAACATTTAACAAAATTACGTAGTTGATCCTGGTCACCTGCTCACAAGAAAAAAACTATCTCTTGATATATAAGTATGTGTGTGTTGATATATACATCCAGAAATACGTGTACAATATATACACTGCCTACAGCTGGTTTATAATGCATATATACGGTGATATAGTGTTTCATGTTAGGTGAGATATATGCATACCTTTCAGCTGTCCCTGCATTTGCATTATGTGCAGGATTTGTGATCACATTTTTGTTATCTCCTTTGTACATTTTTAACTATTCCTTATTAAAAAAAATTGATGTTTATAATAGGTCAATAATACCACAGATTAGAATTTCATACTTACAGCAACATCAGTCTTACCAATAATAACACATTTGTTAATACAACTTTGTGAATGATGGTATTATAGGTTCATATGTAAAATACTAGGATAGTTGCCTTTGCTGGCCATAATGTGCCTAGCTAACTTTACTTTGATTGAATTAGCCGATCCCATTGGTGTTTGACTGCCCTTACCCATCCTCTAGTGAGAAAAAAATTTGACGACACCATATGTAATTTTAGGGGACCTATGCATTGAATAAAGCATTTAGAAGCAGCCTCTGTCCATTACTAGCAGAGTGAGTAGTATGGAGGTAAATTATCTATTACACATTCATATATCCAAGTTCTGGTTGAATATGGTCACAACTGCGTTTGGCTTTATGTGAATGGGTAGTCAGTTCCCCAGCAGTGGTAACCTCTTTCAGATATTTATCATTCTTCTGAGGTCATAGAAGAGGTTTAGACCCCTGGACCAAGTATTTTTAATGCCTTTTCACTTGCAGACGTACAGTGGGCCCTGTAAGATTGGGTCACCAAATGACTCATATGAAAGACACAGGACACCTTTTAGCAGTCTGTTAAAGGCAGCATCTGTCAGACTTTCATAGTCTGTGTGTTTGTAAATGATTTCAGATTAAATAATCTGAACTACATGCCAGTATGAGCCTAGCATTGAGCAGCATTCTACCTTCTGCAACAGTGATGCTGTAATATGAAAAAAAGATGACCGAGGTGTGTGTGTGCGTGTGTCTGCCTGCAATGCATGCATGTATGCCAGTATGATGTACTTGACACCTTCTTAAAGGCCTGCTTTGGGGAGAGATGTGTCACTGCAGCAGGCATGTTGCAATTACTGGGGGGGGGGGACCACCGCATTGTAAATGAAGCAGTGTTTTCACTTCAGCGGGACATGATGAGTCTGTGTGCGTGTGTGTGTGCTCATATATGTACTTAAAGTCTGCATTCATGTGTTTGTAATTATTGCATATATGAGTAACAGGACTGTGAAGCAAGGCTGGACTGACACAGACTTGCAGTTTTACATAGAGAGATAGTGGTGATCACTGCAGTGGGCTTCCTGCAACGTCTCTGTGGTGGCCTCAGCTGACATGTGCTAATATTCAAGGTCTTCAGCATCTGTTCTATGTGGATCATCTGAAATTTTATGCAGACTACTCAGAGGCAATCTCTGACCTTGCTTTATTGGAAATGCTGCATATCCACAAGTCAAATGGTACACGTGTTACTTGCTATAAAGACTTTAACCTGGCATGTGACATGAATAGAAGCTGCTGGTGGGACAGATTGTTGCCCAGAGGTTACCACACCTTTTGAACAGACTCCCACTTCATGTCAAAAAGAGCACCTCAATGGTCCTCTTTAAATGCAATCAGAACGATTGGATGGGTAATCGTAAATACACCCCGAGGGTTCCACCTGTGTCCCTCATGGACAGCGGCAATAGGTGTTGATCGTGGAAATAAGGATAGAACTTGGTTAGGCTAGTAAGGGCCCTAGTGCCATTAGCCTAGTAACTTCTTATGATCTTATGCAATATGTTTTGAACTGGTTACAGGTAGTGGTACACAGTTAGTCAGCTGAGATACAACAGTTTAAGGACTGACTTTATTTGTACTACCTAGAGTTCTCAGTATCTTCAATTAGATGATGTAAGAGCAGTGAAAAATAGCCAAAAAGTACTGATGTAACCAAATCTTCATAGAGATCTTGTGGTATACTGAGCTATTCTACCCAGTACTGGACACCAACCACTGGGTCTTAATGATAACATAAATATCAGCAGTGTCCTCAAGTTGAGAATGGCGCGATTATAGTACCATTCTGGTTGATCTATATCAGATCATATGTATTATTCCTTGGGCAATTTTTACCAACTTGTGGTTTTTTAATGTTTATTATCATTATTATTTTTCATATGTTTTTGGTTATTAATTACTTATATATATATATATATATATATATATATATATAAAAGCACAAATGTATCTCATGCAGGTACGATGACAGCCAAGCTCCTTCAATGCTTAACGTGAAATTTTCCAACTAAATGCACCAAGCAATCTTAACCGTCTTCAACAGTCTTGAAATCAGGAAACCAAAAATGTTCTTCTAAAGTGCATATAAAAATTTAATAATGAAACAGTGAGCGCTTTCACCCGAAGGCTTTGTCAAACTTCAACACAATAACGTATCCATTCAAAGTTTAAATACGATGCTAACACTTTTGATAGGTCAACACTTATATCGTAATTAGATAGCAGAACTCTTAAGGAGACAGCTCAAACCTTATTAACTGCTACTTGCATCATATATTAGCCTATGAGTGATAAGCAAAAATTACAAATACAAACATGAACAAATATATTATTCATGAGGATAAAAACAATAAATGTAAAAAATACATATCAATTAAAATCACATATCAATTAAAACCTCGAGACAAACTCTATGAACAACCATATCTAATTAATCAATAGAGTTGGTCTACTATCTGTCACTAAACTAAAAAACAGTTTCTAAACAGAATAGTTCAATCTAAAAATCACACTACATATAATCAGAAATAAATGGCTTCAATATCAAGACTAAAAACAAACATACAAAGCCTAACAGTGCAAGGAAAATCACATTACTTAATATAATGTAACATGCCATTATTCCCTTATAAAAAGAGAGCTAAAAATGAAAGTTACAGAAAGGGGCACCAATACTCATGGTTTCATCAACCTTTTCTTACGTAGGATAGGTTGTATCTGTATCTTATCGTTCAACCCAGGGTACCTATCCGATCTCAACCTTATAATCCATCTAAGTTCACATTCCTGTAAAAAATTGTCCACATCTCCTTCTCTAATACTAGGCTGGATACTTTGTATCACTCTAAATCCAAAATAGTGATCCGGACCCATATTCCTAACATGTTTAGCAAGTGCATAACTCATAGATCCCAGACGTATATGATACACGTGGTCCCGTATGCGTTCTCTCAGTTGTCTTGATGTTTTTCCTATATAAAATGCATTACAGAAAACGCACTTGGCCATGTAAACAACATACATACTCTGGCAACATGTTCTAGTCTTAAACTCATATTCGACTGATGTGACTGGATGTACAAATTTCATATCTGTGTCTATAAAACTACACTGATTACAGTCGTCACATGGACGTGTATTATAATCATCTCCAACAAGACTTGTGCGCCCTAAAAGGGACCTATAGCACAATCTTCGCCTCAAATTGGGTTTATTCTTATAAACGAAGTTGGGACTCTGACCTACCCCCCCATTAATTTCCTCATCTAAGGTAAGAACCTTCCAATACCTACCAATTATACCTTCAACCTCTTTGACATCCCTAGTAAAATATAATGGAAGTCTAAGTTCATCCCTTACTGTCACCATACATCCATCATCTGATTCCTCCCATTCAGAGAAATAAGGACGTGCTCTATTGCTCCTCAGATCTTGGACTATTGCTGTTTTCCTATCTATGTCTGTTTCCAGGTAACACCTATCTAAAAACCTTCTTTTGAGGTCATTTATCTCTTGTGTATACCCTGATGCTGTTGGGTTAAGTCTTGAGGCCCTCATTAGCTGTCCCTTTATAACATTATCAAAAACAAATTTGGGGTGCATACTATGTCGGTGTAATAGCATGTTCCTGTAACAAGGTTTCCTGTAGACACATGTATTCAATAAACCATTTCCTAACCTAATTAAACTAATGTCTAAATACGATATACTCTGAGTAGAATAATTCAATGTGAAGCTGAGGAAGTTAGTCAAAGCATTCATTTCTTCTATAAAAGCCAACAACGACGACTCATTACCCTTCCAAACCATGAAAAGGTCTTCGACAAATCTTCTATAGAAGCCAACATTCCTTTGAAATGCTTCAATGGGAAAAAGGAGTTCCTGCTCCCAATCAACCTCACATTTCTACAGAGAAGAGCATTAAAGGTGCTTTGTAATGACCAATCCATAGCCATCAGACCCTCTGACAAAGGAGGTCCGGTAGTGTTAATGAATAGTTTCGATTATACTACCAGCATGAAAGAAATGCTTGATAGAGATTTCTATGATAAAATCAAGATGGATGAAGTAGAGTTGAAGGTCTTTCAGATTTATGATGCTTTGGATGATTTACTTAAAAGTAATATTATATCTGGAACACTCTTTAAATATCTGAGGGTGAATAATCCTTTGGTTCCGATAATCCAAGGCTTACCCAAGGTCCATAAATCCGTAGAGAAACCCCCCATGTGACCTGTTGTAACGGGACAAGGGTGGGTGACGGAACCATTTTCCATCTTTAGAGAACACCATTTAAGACCTGTAGTAGATAATAATCAATTCACTCTAAAAGATAGTAAACAGTTCCTCTTGGATTTGTATGACTATGTGAAAGCATTAAATGAATATGAACATTATTTTTTAGTAACATTAGATGTAGTAAGCCTCTTCACTGTTATACCTAATGAAGAGGGTGTATTCAGAGTGCAGAGATACTTGAAGGCAATGACTGATTTAGATGAGAAGACTGTTGATTTGATTGCATTATTCCTTGAGATTATTCTCCAGAATAATGTCTTCGTTTTGATGATGAGGTATATATACAGAAAGACGGCGTAGCTATGGGCACCTCGTGTGCCAATAGCTACGCCAACTTGGTCATGGCTGATTGGGAGCAGGAACTCCTTTTTCCCATTGAAGCATTTCAAAGGAATGTTGGCTTCTATAGAAGATTTGTCGACGACCTTTTCATGGTTTGGAAGGGTAATGAGTCGTCGTTGTTGGCTTTTGTAGAAGAAATTAATGCTTCGGCTAACTTCCTCAGCTTCACATTGAATTATTCTACTCAGAGTATATCGTATTTAGACATTAGTTTAATTAGGTTAGGAAATGGTTTATTGAATACATGTGTCTACAGGAAACCTTGTTACAGGAACACGCTATTACACCGACGTAGTATGCACCCCAAATTTGTTTTTGATAATGTTATAAAGGGACAGCTAATGATGGCCTCAAGACTTAACCCGACAGCATCAGGGTATACACAAGAGATAAATGACCTCAAAAGAAGGTTTTTAGATAGGTGTTACCTGGAAACAGACATAGATAGGAAAATAGCAATAGTCCAAGATCTGAGGAGCAATAGAGCACGTCCTTATTTCTCTGAATGGGAGGAATCAGATGATGGATGTATGGTGACAGTAAGGGATGAACTTAGACTTCCATTATATTTTACTAGGGATGTCAAAGAGGTCGAAGGTATAATTGGTAGGTATTGGGAGGTTCTTACCTTAGATGAGGAAATTAATGGGGTGGTAGGTCAGAGTCCCAACTTCGTTTATAAGAATAAACCCAATCTGAGGCGAAGATTATGCTATAGGTCCCTTTTAGGGCGCACAAGTCTTGTTGGAGATGATTATAATACACGTCCATGTGACGACTGTAATCAGTGTAGTTTTATAGACACAGATATGAAATTTGTACATCCAGTCACATCAGTCGAATATGAGTTTAAGACTAGAACATGTTGCCAGAGTATGTATGTTGTTTACATGGCCAAGTGCATTTTCTGTAATGCATTTTATATAGGAAAAACATCAAGACAACTGAGAGAACACATACGGGACCACTTGTATCATATACGTCTGGGATCTATGAGTTATGCACTTGCTAAACATGTTAGGAATATGGGTCCGGATCACTATTTTGGATTTAGAGTGATACAAAGTATCCAGCCTAGTATTAGAGAAGGAGATGTGGACAATTTTTTACAGGAATGTGAACTTAGATGGATTATAAGGTTGAGATCGGATAGGTACCCTGGGTTGAACGATAAGATACAGATACAACCTATCCTACGTAAGAAAAGGTTGATGAAACCATGAGTATTGGTGCCCCTTTCTGTAACTTTCATTTTTAGCTCTCTTTTTTAAGGGAATAATGGCATGTTACATTATATTAAGTAATGTGATTTTCCTTGCACTGTTAGGCTTTGTATGTTTGTTTTTAGTCTTGATATCGAAGCCATTTATTTCTGATTATATGTAGTGTGTTTTTTAGATTGAACTATTCTGTTTAGAAACTGTTTTTCAGTTTAGTGACAGATAGTAGACCAACTCTATTGATTAATTAGATATGGTTGTTCATAGAGTTTGTCTCGAGGTTTTAATTGATATGTGATTTTAATTGATATGTATTTTTTACATTTATTGTTCTTATCCTCATGAATAATATATTTGTTCATGTTTGTATTTGTAATTTTTGCTTATCACTCATAGGCTAATATATGATGCAAGTAGCAGTTAATAAGGTTTGAGCTGTCTCCTTAAGAGTTTTGCTATCTAATTACGATATAAGTGTTGACCTATCAAAAGTGTTAGCATCGTATTTAAACTTTGAATGGATACGTTATTGTGTTGAAGTTTGACATAGCCTTCAGGTGAAAGCGCTCACTGTTTCATTATTAAATTTTTTATATGCACTTTAGAAGAACGTTTTTGGTTTCCTGATTTCAAGACTGTTGAAGACTGTTTAAGATTGCTTGGTGCATTTAGTTGGAAAATTTCATGTTAAGCATTGAAGGAGCTTGGCTGTCGTCGTACCTGCATGAGATACATTTGTGCTTATTTTTTGGACTCATTCATAGCAGGCACGTTAATCTTTCGAGTGGTTTTTGCTTTACTTATATATATATATATATATATATATATATATAGTATTATTCTTTATATATTTGTTATATTAGCTATTATATTTTTGAACAATTTAATATTTCAAAAGATTCAAAGCTGAAGCATTTTCATAATTTATTTGTTTCATTAATTATTTTAATTTTATGAGAAAGAATATTTTTAAACACATTATCTGTCTTCTTTATAGTCATCTTTGCAGATGCATTTAAACACATGATTGTTTTATTTTGTATATATATATATTTTTTAACAGCCTTTTCATAAACAGGCACATTTTTCATATTTTAATTTTTTAGGATTTGTAACTCTGTTATTAATTTTGAATAACAAGGTTTAAAACTGGCAATGTAATAGAGTTAATTATGTTAATTAGCACGTGGGTTTATGGTACCTATTTATGCAGGTTCATTATTCCACATTGTTAACTTGATAAAGCTCGGTATCAACCGAGTGAAAGCGCTTGTCTCACGTTTGTGTTGTTTCCAAATAAAGGATTTATCTTTCTGCCAGCTTTGCTTCCTGGCTGTGGATTTACAGTTTCTTGGTCTTGTTCTACACTTTGGTTTTCTACGTTACGCTTTCATTGCCGAGGAAACAGAACTGGTCGATTTTGCTGAAACTCCTCAGATACTTAGAGATGACTGTGAGGACAGTCCGGTAACCCGTTCTGAGTTTAACCAGGTTATTCGTATGCTCACTCAGCTTACTGCAACTTTAAACACAATGAGAGATAGTTCGCACTCTGCGTTACCTGGCAACCAGCAGCAGGGTTTGGAACAGAGAAGGAAGCGTACACCTAACTTGATACCAGGAACTACTTTGGTTTCAGCACTCGAGCTTCCTGGTAACGCAACAGCTTCTAAGGCTCCCAATCATGAACAAACAGTTAATATCCAAAGACAGCAATTAGAGGCATTGGATTCACAACCTAAAACCTTTAATTTTAACATTTGGACTGGGCGACAATTTTTTTTCAACCAAGGCCCTGTTGCTCCTAATGATACTAATAATATTGAAAGCAATTTTAATATTTTGAGAGACAGATTCTATGCTTTTAAAAGCAACCAACTGGAAATTAACTACCTTCAAGAATGTGTATCTGTTAAGCGTGTACCGAAGGGTTTACGCTGTTATAAATTTCCGAATAACGTGCTGCCGGGCATACCTTGCTATAAAAAGCTTTGTGAAATTTTCAATAGAGCTGGATTAGAAATGCTTGATGTTATGGTAACTGAATATGAGGCGAAAGACGATATTTTGTTAAAGGAGCTTAATGTTTTGAACAATTTCTTGGTTAATGATAGCAATTTTTTGACTGTCAAAATTAATTATGACAATGTTTTTAAAGAAGAAGACCAGTTTTGTGTTAAAATTCTTAACTGCAAAATGCATAAATTGGAAAGGGATTTAATTGAATACAGGGAGGGTATAGCATACCCACTCCCTGGTAGGACACGTAGGGACAACAAGCAAGTTCCAGAAATGAACAACCAAGGTGGTACATTTGATAGCCATTCCAATTTCCCCACTCAACCCCTCTGTAGGAGTGAGAGGTTAGCTGAAAAGGGAAGAAAAAATTCCTTCCAGGATTTTCAGCAACCACCCGACAGGATGGGGGGAGGGGGTCGAGGCAATACCAGCAGGGATAGAACAACAGATACAAATAAGAACAGAGAGTGCTGTAGTTGACACAACTAAGCCGGTTGATTTGGTTTACTTGAGGCGTGACAATTATTCCATCATTAGAAAAGACAATTTTGCCATCTATAATTACACTGATATGAATGTGAACCATCATATATTTGGGTTATTCACCCGTGGTTTCCAATTTGTTCCCCTGCGTTCTTTCAATTTAGCTAATGCCTTAGTTGATTTGAAACTTTTTGTTAGGCATTTAAATCTCACATATTATTTCAAAGGGCAACCAAATACAAGTAGTGAACTTTCTAGGGCCAGCATATTTAATCCACCTTTACACCCCTCCATCAGAGTATTTGAGGAGTTAGTTGAAAAGGACTTTAGGACTTTACACTCTCAAGGTATACGTACATCACCTACTAATTTAAATGTGGAAGAGGTTCAGTTAGTGAACTACCTTAAGGATGAAAGTATCAGGGTTATGAAACCTGATAAAGGTGGTGGTGTGGTCCTTATGTTTAATTCTGATTACGATGCCTATCTTTTTGGGATGTTGCAGGATTCAGAGCAATACGAGATAGTCTCCAGGAATGAAGTCAATCTAGCTATGTCCAAATTTAAGTTTTTGTTAACTGACTATTTACTACAGGGTGCAATTAATGAGAAACTATTTAACTACGTCCATGTGAATAAACCAAGAATTCCGGTAATTTTTGGAATTCCAAAGACACATAAAGGTCTTGAACCACTGAAATTTAGACCCATTGTTTCTGGAGCGGGTAGTATTATAGGTTCATAGGTTTATACTAGGCTATCTGCCCTAAGGCATTTATAAGCCTAGCCCAAAGTTTTGTGGCTTACGCCACCCCTTATATGAAAAAATACTGTGCCCGTTAGTTTGTTGTGCCTCTGTCCAGCAGTGACACAGACATGATTCCCGGGGTAAACCTACGATCTCCTATCCACAGGTCAAGATTTCTCTTGAACAGAGCCAGCGAGGTGCTCTGCCTCACATGGACCGGGATTTTATTCCACAGCACAGGGAGACTCTGAGTGATAAATCTATCCCTCCAGCACGTCCTATTTATATCCGTGCTAAGGTTTAAGTCGCTTGCTCTAGTGGTTTTGGTGGATTTGGATTTTTTGAGGTGGAGCATGTCCATTAATTCCGGGTTGGACATGGCCTTGTATGTCAGGCACATGTCACCTCTGAGCAGACGGTATGCGACTGAAGAGAGCTAGAGTTTCTTCAATCTGGCAGCATATGACAGATTTTGTAGTCCCTTTATCCTTTTGGTGAGGAACTTTTGGGGTCCCTCCAATTGCTGCAGATGTCGGGTGAGATACATCCCGAATGGGGCATTGTACTCGATCATTGGTCTGATAAGTGAAGAGTACAGGGGAACAATGACCTCACTAGATCTGGATGTGAATCCCTTCATGATCAGGTGGGCAATGTAGAAGGTCTTTCTAACCACTTTAGCAACGTGAGTGTCAAAAGAAAGGCCACTGTCAACCTGGGTCCCCAGGTCCCTGATAACCTCTTCTGTGCTTAGTGGATTGCCACCTATATGGTAGCTTGGGGTTACCTTGTTTTTCCCGAAGGGTATGACTATACATTTTTTGGCGTTTAACTTCAGGCCATGGCTCTAGCACCAGCTATCTGTTTCCGTGAGTCCCTTCTGAAGGATATCCGTGTCCGATGCACTTTCCACTATGGCGCCCAGTTTGCAGTTGTCTGCAAAGTTTGTCAGCCAAAGTCCTCCCATGTTGGCCTGTACTTCTGAGAAATATATGCCGAACAATAGGGGGCCAAGGACCGAGCCCTGTGGGACACCACTTGTGACCGGCTTGGAGTCTGACATAGCGCCAGCAACTCTAACCCTGTGGGTTCTGTCCTTAAGACAGTTTGCAACCCATCTTGTGACATATGGGTTTACATTTAAACTGGTTAGTTTTTCTACAATACCTGAGTGGGGCATTGTGTCGAAAGCCTTTGCAAGGTCAAGGTAGGCTGTATGGACTGCCTTTCCCTCATCAATGGCCTTGGTGACTGTTTCGAAGAAGTCGACCAAGTTCAAAAGGCATGATCTGCCCTTGACGAAGCCAAACTGGGTCGGGTCCAATGTCTGCAAGTCCCCTATATCTTTGTTTATGAGCTCCATTATGATCCTCTCCATAGCTTTGCAGACTAGACTTGTTAAGCTTATGGGGCGGTAATTACCAGGGTCCGTAGAGGCACCGCCTTTGTGGAGTGGGACCACAGTTGCCGTACGTCACTCCTTGGGCACGTATCCTGTGGTAAGGCTGAGATTAAACAGCTGCCTTATGTGCGGGTTTAATTCCTCATTTAGCTCGTATAGCACACAGCCAGGGACACCATCCGGTCCCATTGATGCTGTGTTTTTAGCTTTAGAGAAAGCAGCTTTCACCTGCGCATTTGAGATGCCTGGGAGGCTACACTCCACTGGGATAGTTATCTCTCCTTTAGGGGGGGGAGAGGGGAGGGTGAAGTTTGCACTGAACCTGTCTGCTAGTATGTTGGCAATGTCTGTGGGTTCAGTGATTTTTGTATAATTTTGGACTAATTCTGAGCATATCTGGGAGTTTCCACCCAGGTTCCTAACATAGCTGAAAAAGGCCTTATGATTGTCCTTTGAATCCATGGCAATTTTTCTCTCAAAATTGTCCTTAGTTGATTTTATGAGTGCTCATATTTTTTTACTAATAATGATCAGGGGTGACTTCCCTTTTATGGATTTTGTTCTATCATGTAATAGCTTTCTCCTCTTATTGTAAAGTTTGTTAATGGCTGGGGTCCACCAGACTGGACGTTTGCCCTTTGTGGAAAGAGTCTTGGTTTTATTTGGGATTGCCTGATCCATGCAGTCCTGGAGGTGTTCATAGAAGGCATTTGTAAGGGCTTCCGCAGCTTGGGTTGTGGTTTCCACTGGCTCAGGGGCCTTGAAGGATACCACACCAGTCTTGAGTAGTGTGAAGTTTGCTTTAGAGAAGTTCTTCACTGTGGTCTTTTTTGTTTGGGGTGGGGGCGGGATGTGGATTTCCAGTGAGATTAGTTTATGATCAGATCTCACCAATGAGGGATATACTTCGGTGTGGAGCATTTTGTCCCCATGTTTGTGATAATGAGATCTAGTATATTTTCTCCTCTCGTGGGAACAGTGACTAGCTGTTCAATGGCATTTGAATTTATGAACTCCAGGAACCATTGGGCTAGAAAGTTAGGGCTTGAGTATTGTTCCCAGTCTATATTCGGGTAGTTGAAGTCACCCAATATGATGGTGTTTGGAGATACATTTATACCCTCCAGTGTCTTCAGGAAGGCTGTGTGGGGTTCCTGAGTTTGAGAGGGTGGCCTGTAGCATGCTACAATTTGTAGAGCAGTTTTGCCTATGGTTAGTTGCTCCTGGATGGTTTCCGAAGCTTCGTGCATTGCCACCAACCTGGAGGTGTGGGTATCCTTTATGAATATGGATACACCCCCTCCTTTTGTAGTGTGGTCTGGGTTTTGGGGCCGGAATGCATGATATGAGGTAAAACCTATTAGTGCCGGGGTGCTCTCAGGAGCCTTGAACCAGGTTTCAGTTACAGCACAGACATCGATGTTCTCCATACTGAGAAGGGCCTCGAGTGCGTGCATTTTGAGATTTAGACTTCTGGCATTGAGCAGCATTACCCTCAGTTTCTTCCCATTTTTGTTTTCTAGGGTGGTAGGTTTAGAATTTGAGCCTTGCCTAAAAAAGGAACTATGGGGGTGGCAAGAGCCTTAGCCAATATCCGGAATCCCAGGGGTGACGGGTGCAAGCCGTCCCTTGAAGCAGCGTGGCTTGTCAAGCATGTCATCCCAGGCAGACAGACACTGGATCCCCTTTGAATGACACCAGACATTAAGCCAATTGTTAAAGCTGATCATCTTGTCTCTATATTGTGGCATCATTCTTGGTGAAGGAAGGATACTGCTCAGGGTCAGGGTCATACCTGCCTGGGCTACATAATCAGAGAGCTCCTCTATGTCTCTTTTCATGTAGTCCAGGGAGGTATGTCTCAGGTCGTTCACACCAGCATGGACAATGACTGTGTCATATTTGTACTTGCCATGGAGTGACCCGAGTGCTTGTGTTATGTGGCGGATTCTAGCGCCCGATAGGCAGCTTACTGTGACCCTCTCCTTGTTCAGCCTGGTGAGTGGGACGTCAGTGTGTCTGACTATGGAGTCACCTATGACAAGTATGTTTGGTGTTGTATTTGGCCTTAAGGGCTGTGACTGCTTTGCACACTGATTTTGTGATTTATGTGTTGCTTGTGGGGTGTCTTGAGGTAGCAGTTGTTTGGGTGTCTGCTTTGGAGGCCGCTGCTGTTTAGGTAAATTTTACTCAGAGCCTCCGAGTATGTCTTTGTGTGTTTATGTGTTTGATTCAGTGGTGTGGTAGCATTATGTGAGGCTGGTTTTGTGGTGTGTGTAGTTGCCTTCTCCTCCTGTCTGGTCTTGCCAGTCCTGAGTTGAGAGAGCTCAGCCTCCAGTTTGGCTAAATAGCTGCATCTCTCGCAAGTATTTGTGTTATGTGGGAGGAGGAGAGGGTTGTCTGTGTACATGAGGCAGTTATAACATTGCCTCAAGATTCCCAGATTCACCAGCTGGACCGGAGAGGAGATTGACAACTGACCTTTGGACATGCTAGAATAATATTGGGAATTCCTTAATAATTGAAAACAAGGGCCAGTGGGGAGTGAGGGTGTAGTGCTTTTAATTTTTAGTGCTGACTTATATAATTGCTTTAGTGAGCAAGTGCCAGGTAACTTGAGTGCAATGTGTTACAAGTAACTAAATGCAAAAACGACAAACAGTAACTTTCTTTCAAGTGAAACAAGGAAATAAGTACAGTAAGCAATGCAGATATCACTAGTGATCCAGAGAAGCGCTGAGAAGCCGCATATTAGGTGGAATTAGCATTCCAGGGAAATAACAAGCAAACAAACAACAAGCATATAAACAAAGCTAGATTCAATTCAGCAGGCCTGGATCTAGTCTATGCTACAGCAAACAAGGTGTACCAATTTCAGTAAGATACAGTTCAAATATTCAGGAACTATAAACCTTTAACCAGAAATTCCCAGCTCAGAAGGGCAGAGTCCAGCCTCTTCTCCCACAAGAGTGCAGACCACGAACCTTCTTAATGTAAAATAACTGGCCTGAAGCCCAAGTGCTTAAACCAGAACTAATACACTTGGACACTGGGCTCTCAATCAGCAGTTCCCAACTTAGAAGGATGAAAGCTACCTGTCCTGCCACCACAGTGCTTGCCACAAACCTTCCTAATGTAAAACAACTGGTCTGAAGCCCAAGTGCTTAATCCAAAAGACTTAGAATGATAGCTACACTTTAATCAAGTTACAACCAAGCAGTAATAAATACAATTGAATACTTTAGAGAATGTCTGGATTAGTGCTCAAGTTACACAAACAAACCTAGATCCAGCAGGCCCAAATCCAGTCTATGCCACAGCAAACAAGGCGCACCAACTTCAGTAAGAAGCAGTTCAGATATGCATGCACTATAAGCCTTTAACCAGAAATTCCCAGCTCAGAAGGGCAGAGTCCAGCCTCTCCTCCCACAAGAGTGCAGACCACGAACCCTCTTAATGTAAAATAACTGGCCTGAAAGCCCAAGTGCTTAAACCAGAATTAATACACTTTTAGAATAACAGACACTGAGCCCTCAATCAGCAGTTCCCAACCTAGAAGGATGTAAGCTACCTGTTCTGCCACTACAGTGCAGACCACAAACCCTCTCAGTGCAAAACAACTGGTCCGAAGCCCAAGTGTTTAAACCAAAAGGCTTAGAATGAGTTACACCAAGCAGTAATAAATACAATTGAGTATTTTTAAGATGATGCAAAAGTAAAATGAAGTAGGTAGAAACACAAGTACAGTAAAAGCAGATGAAATTTTTTTTTTTTTAATCTGAACAAGTGCTGAGATCAAAGAAACAGATTTGAGTGCTGAAACTAGAAAACTGGCTAGTTATAAGGAAAAAAACAAGCTAGAAGGCTTCCCTCAAACACAGAAGGGCTTGGGGGCTCAGAAGCCTACAAATAGTCTATACCACTTAACAGGAAAGGCAGGAAATAAGCTTAATTTTTTTGTCTGTTTCCCAGATGCTCTCTTTGTACACAGTAGGAGTGCCTGAAATCAGAATATGATCTCACTGCACTCAGTTGAGTGAGCAAATGAGATGGGCCCAGAGGCAGGCTGAGGGGCGGGCAGTTTCAAGGCCACTAAGATTAACACCAAAACAAAAACACGGAAGGTGGGTGGGAATAACTGAAGAGCAGAGTTAAAACTGCCAGTTCAGTTAATATTCCTACAACACAGTTTAAATCAAATTAAATGCTGTATTTTTTTTTAAAAAAGGTGCAGATAAAGGTACTTAAATTCTCTTATACGTCCAGTTGAATATAACCAAGTTCTTAGCCGGCCAAAGCTGAGGTTTTTAAGCAGAAAATATTTCACACTGTACCACTTAAATAGGCAAGGACAGGAAATCAAAGAATGTGGCTACCCCCACACCTGTAATTACTAGCAAATAACAAAATTCAGCAAACAATAACTTCAGTTCAAGTTACTGAAGAGCAGAGTTAAAACTGCCAGTTCAGTTAATATTCCTACAACACAGTTTAAATAAAATTAAATGCTGTATTTTTTTTTTAAAAAGTGCAGATAAAGGTACTTAAATTCTCTTATACGTCCAGTTGAATATAACCAAGTTCTTAGCCGGTCAAAGCTGAGGTTTTTAAGCAGAAAATATTTCACACTGTACCACTTAAATAGGCAAGGACAGGAAATCAAAGAATGTGGCTACCCCCACACCTGTAATTACTAGCAAATAACAAAATTCAGCAAACACTAATTTCAGTTCAAGTTACTGAAGAGCAGAGTTAAAACTGCCAGTTCAATTACAGAACCATTAAGCAAATTCATTGACCATGTAACTAAAAAGTTTGTTTCTTCTTTGAGCAATATTTGTAAAGACTCCTGGGACTTATTCAACCATCCTTTTTTCAATCTGAAACATTAATGATTACCATAGATATTGTGGAATTGTTCCCCAGCATTCCTCATTCCACTGGTTTAGAATGGTTCAATGAGGTACTGGCAGCTGAGGTGCATCTAGGGAACAGGGTCACCAAT
Organism: Protopterus annectens; assembly: GCF_019279795.1. Taxonomy (NCBI): domain Eukaryota; kingdom Metazoa; phylum Chordata; order Ceratodontiformes; family Protopteridae; genus Protopterus; species Protopterus annectens. The sequence goes on from NC_056728.1 coordinate 198,060,944, forward strand.
CTGTTAACAGAGTTTATGGAAACTGTGTTAGAAAACAATTTCATTTACTTCAACAGTGAACTTTACAGACAAAAAAAAGTGGATAGCCATGGGGGCCCCCTGTGCTTCACTTTATGCAAATTTGGTACTGTATAGATGGGAACAGAAGTTCATTTTTTCAACCACTTGGGTTCACCACATTATACACTATAAGAGATATTTGGATGATATTTGTATTTTATGAAAGGGGACACTGGACCAATTCTTTGACTTTTTCAATTACCTTAGCTCTACTACATCTTTTTTATCTTTCACTTACAATGTCAGTGAAAGTGAGTTACACTATCTAGATGTAACCCTTTACAAGGATAATGTCAACTATGTGTTTCAATCCAAGTTGTTTAGGAAATCCACTTTCTCAAACTCGTACCTACATTTTGAGAGTGGACATCCTTTTTACCAAAAGAAAGGCATCATTAAGGGACAATTTATTAGGGCCTCTAGGATGTGTAGTACCCACACAGATTTTGTGGATGAGATTGAATTTTTGAAGTTCTTGTTTTTTGAGAGAGGTTATCCCACTGCACTAGTAACTGATCTGGCCCAAGATGTTATAGTGAATTCCAGATATCCCCCCCTTTTAGGTAGTGGATGTCCACTATCCACAGTAGGTATCACAGATGATGGAATGGACCAACATTGTTGTTTCATCCACACATACTCTCTTGGTTCTTCGGACCTTGAGTACGTGGTACGGAAGCATTGGCCGGTTCTTACTCTACATGAGGAGTTTAATAATTGGATAAAACCAGATCCTAAATTTGTAAGGAAGAGAGATGTAAATCTTAAGGAATTATTTGAAAGGAAGAAGGCTTCAAAAACTACAACAGGCACTTTTAAGTGGGGCACTTTCAAATGTGGGGCCTGCAAGTAGTGTAGTGCCATAATTAATGATTCGACCATTTACATCCCTTCAAGAACATTTCTCTTTAATTCCAGCTGTTACTCCAACTGTACCACAAAAGGGGTAGTTTACTTAGGGGTGTGTACATCCTGTTGAAGTTTTTATGTAGAAAAAACTGAAAGACCCCTCAGAAGAAGAATCTATGAACAACTTTACATTTCTAAAGAAAAGAAACAAATGCTTTTTTTAAGCATTTTCTTCTGTGCCCTAATATGGTGCTTAATTTCATTGTGCTTGAACAAGTGACACCAGATGTTAGAGGGGGAGACTGGGAGACCACCTTAGAATATAGGGAACTTCTATGGCAACTGAGACTTGATGCCGGTAAACCACTGGGTCTTAATGATAACATAAATATCAGCAGTGTCCTCAAGCTGAGAATGGCGCAATTATAGTACCATTCTGGTTGATCTATATCAGATCATATGTATTATTCCTTGGGAAATTTTTACCAACTTGTGGTTTTTTTAATGTTTATTATCATTATTACTTTTCATATGTTTTTGGTTATTAATTACTTATATATATATATATATATATATATATATATATATATATATATATATATATATATATATATATATATATATATATATTGTATTATTCTTTATATATTTGTTATATTAGCTATTACATTTTTGAACAATTTAATATTTCGAAAGATTCAAAGCTGAAACATTTTCATAATTTATTTGTTTTATTATTTTAATTTTATGAGAAATAATATTTTTAAACACGTTATCTGTCTTCTTTATAGTCATCTTTGCAGATGCATTTAAACACATTTTGTATATATATATTTTTTAACAGCCTTTTCATAAACAGGCACATTTTTCATATTTTAATTTTTTAGGATTTGTAACTCTGCTATTAATTTTGAATAACAAGGTTTAAGACTGGCAATGTAATAGAGTTAATTATGTTAATTAGCATGTGGGTTTATGGTACCTATTTATGCAGGTTCATTATTCCACATTGTTAACTTGATAAAGCTCGGTATTAACCAAGCGAAAGCGCTTGTCTCACGTTTGTGTTGTTTCCAAATAAAGGATTTATCTTTCTGCCAGCTTTGCTTCCTGGCTGTGGATTTACAGTTTCCAGTACTGGACAGCCACTTTGCAACTGCAGACTGAACTACTGTTGTGTATGCAGTGGGGCCAACAGGTACACTTGAATCATTGCAGTGGATTTGCATGCATGGATATGGACATAGTGACCTAATATAAGTTGATCTTGTAATAGAAGCCATGTATCATTGAATTCTACAGAACTGGCCATTTTTTCATGATTGTTAATCTAATGTATATGACCTGCTCATATGTTTGCTGAATGATGGTCTTAAGGGGTTCCTATTATGTTATCGAAAGATAACGTAATCGAACGGGCCAAAACATTGAAATGGCCGCATTTCAAAGTTCTCATTGTGGGATCGCAGTACAGTGAAGATTGGGATATTTGCATTGTGGTATCGCAGTACAGTGAAGATTTCCTCACTGTAGTGCGATCTCGGAGTTGGAATATATATTTAGCGGGGGGTGTGGGGGGGCAGCCCCCCACAACAAAAGTTTTGAAATGAGGCCATTTCGATATTTTGGCCATTCAATTACATTATCTTTTGATAACGTAATATGAACCCGGTCTTAAGTACATAGCCACACATTTCTCAGGTGGAATGATGATGTATTTCTATTTTCAATCAGAACCTGAGCAAAATACATGTTTTCTCTGACACATGACCCAGTCTGATGTTTGTTTGTTTCTTTCTTTCGGCTTTTCCCGGTTAGGGGTCGCCACAGCGGAACTCCGGTCCGCTAATGATTGGCAGTAGATTTTGACATGCTGGCTTGCCGGGCCTAATGCACAACCTTCAACAAAGGAATGCCCATTCACGCATGTCGCTACACAGAAGATGCTCTAACTGAGAATCGAACGGGCAACGTCTAACTGTGAGGCGACAACGCTACCGCAGCACCACCACCGCACATGACCCAGTCTGATAATACTGTTTATTTCCTTTGAACTGATGTCTATCTAAAGTCATCAGATAGCACAATTAAGACACCCGTGGGGGGGGGGGGTCATGGCTACCTGTGGGAAAACTGCCAACCCATTACCTTTTGATAAACCTGTTCATCCATTGTTTCTCTCAAAAATAAAGCACACTCATTTGCATAGGAGTCCCAATGTCTGCAGTTGCCTTTCAGATGGAATCACTGACGTTTCCTTATCATGCCTCTCCCTTCCTATTGGAAACACTTTGGGTCATTGTTATTCAACTCCCCTCACACATTATGATTTCAGAAATCATTCAGAGGCATATGATTGTTGAGTTTCCTGCTAAAGTAAGGAGGTTGCCAACCCTGCAGTTCAGAAAAAGTGTTGCTGTCTTCTCTTGTAATGTGATTTGCATCAAATAACTTCAAAGGCATTCATTTCAATTTGAATCCTGTGCTGTCATGCTTGTTTATTAATATCTGTCACCCCCTTAGGGTGCTTTCCCTCTGTACTTCATCTCTGTTGATATGCACATGCTTACGCCAAGGCATCTCTCTCTCATGCCTTGATAATAGTGCATGTTTGAACAATGAGTGATGGCCAGTACACTGAATGTAATCATCTGTTTTCTGTCCATCCAACAGATTCATTTTATTTAATAGTGCTTGTTTTCAGCATTATCCAAGGTGGTAACAACTGACTGAATATAGTGTGTATAACTCAAAATAAACTTAACAGACCATTTGTTGAAAAGGCATACATGTATGTTAGTATTACTCTAGCATACAGAGTGTGTGCAATACTATAAACTGACATTTTCATACATACAAGATGGACAAATCATTGTGGAAAAATCAATCAGGTGTGAAGAAAAGGGCAAGTAAGGGAATATGAGAGAGAAAGGATGAATGATGCAAGGAGAGAGAATTTAATACATAAATAATTGTGAAAGAGAACAGTTTCATTACATTTGACACTGAAGTGCCTTTGAATTCAACGGACTATTCATTAGCTGACTGACAGTATGTGTGTGTGTGTGTGTGTGTGTGTGTGTGTGCATACATACACATACATTATATTGAGCTCTATTTCTGCATTTCCATATAGGTATTTGTTCTACACAGGTATGTTTGGGAAGATCTGTTTATTTAAAATTAAAAAAGATATATGTCAAAGTCAGCACCAAAGTCCCTACACTTGGCTTACACATATGCTCTGACATAGTACATTTATTGTACTTTACAAGTCTGTTTCATAAAAGAGATGACAATTCACATAATCTTATTCTAGAAGCAGAATAAGAGGGACTATCTGAAGAGTGTGGTGTACCACACCACACTCATCACATAGTCCCTCAAAACCTACACCACCAAACACACATATAGAAACACAAAACACACAACTACATTCGCGGAGGCTCTCAATAAAACTCTGCCAAAGCAACAGAGACCTCCAAAGCAGAAAAGCAAGCAACCTCCACCCCCCAACATAACCCAAATAACACACAGGCACAAACTCAGTGTGCCACTCAACCACAGCCCATAAGGCATAACAACATACCCAACACTCTAGTGATAGGTGACTCTATAGTCAGGCACACTGAAGTTCCACTCACCAGGCTAGACAAGGAGAAAGTTACTGTCAGCTGCCTGTCAGGTGGCAGGATCCACCACATAACGCACACACTCAGGTAACTCCACAACAAGTACAAATATGACTATCTCATTGTCCATGTTGGTGTGAATGACCTCAGACATACCTCCCTGGACTACATGAAAAGAGACATGAAGGGGCTCTCCAATATTGTAGCTCAGGCAGGTATGACCCAGAATGATACCACAGTACAAGGGCAAAATGATTTGTCTTCAACAATTGGCTAAGCTTCTGGTGTCATTCTAAGGGGATCCAGTATCTGTCTGCCTGGGATGATGTGATCGACAGACCATGATGCTTTGCCAGAGATGGCCTGCATCTGTTGCCCTTGGGGTTTCTGATATTGGCTAAGGCTCTTGCCACCCCTATAGTGCCTTTTCTAGATAAGGTTCAAATGACAAATTCACTACTGTAACAGGTACAAGCAAGCAAAATCTGAGGCTAATGCTACTCAATGCTAGAAGTCTAAACCTCAAAATGCACTCAATCAAGGCACTCCTTAAAATGGAGAACATCAACACCTGTGCAGTGACATAGACCTGGTTCAAGGCTCCAGAGAGCACCTCTGCATTACCAGGCTATAATTCCTACCACACCTTTCGGCCACCTAACCTGGACCGAAACACTAAAGATGGAGGCATGTCCATATTCATTAAGGATGTCCACATCTCCAGGCTAGTTGCTTAGCATAATGCATCCGAGATTATCCAAGTGCAACTAACTCTGGGCAAGACCGCAATCCAAATTGTAGCTTGCTACATATCCCCCACCATGCCCCAGGATTCCCACTCCTCACTTCTTGATACACTGGAAAATATTAAAGTATAACCCAACACCCTAATAATGGGCGATTTCAACTATCCCACCATTAACTGGGAAAACCACTCATATACCAACTCTTTTGCTCAGCGTTTTCTGGAATTCATAAATTACAATGCCTTGGATCAACTTATCCACACTCCCACCAAGGGCAGCAATATTCTAGACCTGGTCATTACCAACATGGGCGACCAATGTTCCACACCAGAGGTCAATTCCTCGTTGGTGAGATCCGACCACAAGCTAATCACCCTAGACATCTAAATCCCGCCCACCCCCACCCCCCATTAGGGAAACCACTGTAAAAGATTTCTCCAAAGCCAACTTCACGCTTCTTAAGACAGAAGTGGTAAACTTCACAACACCCATGCAGATGGACAATAGAGGTATGACTGCTGAATCCTACACAAATGCACTTTATAAACACTTACACGAGTGCATGGATTGTGCTATCCCTAACAGAACCAAGATGCTATTCACCAAAAAAAGGAAGCCAATTGGTGGTCCCCTGCCATAAACAATTTCTACAACAGAAGCAAGAAACTGTTGCAAAAAAGAGCAAAATCCCATGATTGGAGGAACTCCCTGGTCAGCCTCAGTAAGAAGCTGAGATCCCTCATAAAATCCTCTAAAGCTAGTTATGAAAACAAAATTGCCACTGATTCTAAAGACAATCGCAAAGCATTCTATAGCTATGTCAAGAATCTCAATGGCAACACTCAGATCTGCTCTGAGTTACAGCACAATTGCACTAAATATACAGAACCAACTGATATTGCCAACATCCTGGCAGGTAGGTTCAGTGCTAACTTTACCCCCGCTCTCACCCCCTAAAGGGCCCATCTCTATACCGGAAGAATGCAAAGTTTCTGTAAACATGGTTGCACAGGTAAAATCCACACTCTCCAAAGCCAAGAACACAGCATCCATGGGACCTGACATCTACACGAACTACAAAATGAACTGGCACCCCACCTAAGTATCATGTTCAATCATAGCCTCACCTCAGGCTTTGTGCCCACTGAATGGTGCACAGCGATGGTTATTCCACTCCACAAAGGAGGAGTCACCATGGACTCCGGGAACTACCACCCCCCATTAGCCTGATGAGCCTGGTCTGCAAGGCCATGGAACGTATCATCATGGAACTTATAAACAAAGACAATGGTAATCTCTTAACTCTGGACACCACCCAGTATGGGTTTGTAAAAGGCAGATCATGTCTCTCTCATGTTACCAAAAGATAGACTTCTTTGAAGCAGTCACTAAAGCCATAGACAAGGGTAAGGTGGTGCACACAGCCTATCTAGATCTCGCCAAGGCTTTCGACACCATCCCCCACTCTGGAATTATAGATAAACTCACTAAACTAGGTATAAATCCCTATGTCACAAGATGGGTTGCCAGCTGGCTCACTGACAGAACCCACACTGTGAAAGTAGCAGACTCGAAATCAAACTTCAGACCAGTGACAAGTGGAGTACCACAGGGTTCAGTCCTGGGTCCTCTCCTGTTTGGTATCTACTTCTCTGAAGTACAGGCTAACACAGAAGGTCTTTGGCTAATAAAGTTCGCAGGTGACTGCAAACTAGGAGCCATAATCAAAACTCCTAATGATGTGGACATCCTGCAAAAGGGCCTCAGTGAGACAGATGCCTGGTGTCAAAGCCAAGGCCTCAAGCTCAATGTCAAAAAGTGCATTGTCATCCCCTTTGATAAAAACTCTGTACCCATGAACTACCACATAGGCGGTAGTCTACTTAACACCAAAAGTGTGATAAGAGACCTTGGGACACAGGTGGACAGTAATTTCTCCTTTGATAATCACATCGCCACAGTAGTCAGGAAATCCTTCTACGTGGCACACCTCATCACAAAAGGTTTCTCATCCAGGAAAAAAGAGGTCATTGTTCCCCTCTACTCATCACTCATTAGACCCATTATAGAGTACAATGTCCCTTTTGGTATGTACCTCACAAGACATCTACAAAAAGTGGAAAGGCTGCAGAAATACCTCACAAAGAGGATTACCGGCTTCAAACAGATGCCCTACACAGACCGTCTCAAAAAACTCCAGCTTTACTCTGTCGCATATTGCCTACTCAGAGACAATCTCTGCCTAACATACAAAGCTATGTCAAACCCAGAGCTGTTGGACATGCTCCATTTAAAGAAATCCCAATCCCTCCAAGCTACACGCTCTAGGGACCTAAACCTTGTCACCACAATAAACAGAACATGCTGGAGGGATAGATTCCTGTCCTAGAGACTTCCCATACTCTGGAATAAACTACCTATCTATATCAAACAAAGCTCCACATTAGCACTCTTCAAGAAAAATCTTGATGATTGGATGGGAAATAGGAAATTCATCTCAGGGATCACTTCTGTGGTTCTGCTCGACAAGGACACAGGAAAATAATTTTCTTGGGTGGTGAAAGCCAGGGTATCCTTTTGGCTAGGCTTACATAGGCCCTAAGGCCAATAGCATAGTACCTACCTATAAACCTACTAAATTAGTAGTACTGCTATTTTGAAAAGTTTCTGATTTGGAAGCTTTCTACAGGAGTCTGTGCTGAGATGATGACAGACATGCTTGGAAGTGTACAACTAACACACGCTCCATGAAGCTATCATAACAGAAACTAGTGGGTCCCATAAGAGGCTTGGGAGGTTGTTGTTAAGAAGAAATAAAACTATTTTATTTTTCAGCTTGGCATTACATAAGACTGTTCATGTTCTGCTATGAGAGATTTGCTATGCAAAAGTAACCGTGTGAACAGCAAGAAAGCAATCCAAAGTAAATATATTATTGTCCATATTTTAAGAAATTGATTTGTTGGCCTAAACGGGGGCTTGATATTTGTGTTTTCTTTTTTTTTAACTCCTAATTCCAGAGAAAGTGCTAGTCAAAAGTCATGAGTAAATAAACATATGAAGGAAGAGTTTTAGTGGCACACCAGCTGTGATTTCTTTTTCTATTGTCATGCAAAGTTGACTGAGTAGCTGAACTTAACCAGGCTGGAAATGTGAGATTCTGGTTCATTGAAGGAGGGCAGATGGGCGGAGGGAATAACTTGGTCAAGTACTGCAACTAACAAAACTGCTCTTTATAAAAAGTTTTTTTTTTATCTCAGTAATTTGTTGGCACTTTTGCAAGCTTTTTTCAGAGAATGTGCAGTACAGTAGTGGGAACAACATTTGTAAAACTCAGTGCAGACACTTGATCTGCCGACTCTTAAACTTGGCAGTTTTTTCAGGTTTTCCATTATAAATGAATGGAAGTCTAATCTGACAACAAATGGTAGGGCTACCTTTTCTCACAAACAGGGCTGTCACACTGCATTTTGGGACAGATTTAGCTTTCCAAGGGGAAAAAAAATCACATTAGAATGTCTGCCCCCATGAGGGCAGACAGGGATAAAAAAAAAAAAAAATTAGGAATGAATACATATTTTGTAGCAAGTAGCTTTGTGAGGTGCAGAAATTCATGACTACATAAAAAATATATATACTTTTTTCATCATTTGCCCATAGTGGTCCTTTAATTTTGGCTTTAAACTTATATACTAATAGATTTCCACTGATTGCCTCTCTGGATTGGCTAGTTTTTTGCATTCCACCTGGTTTACACCCCTTGTGCTACCCCCCCTCCCCCAATACTAACTCGATATTAGAATCCTGCTGAGCATGGAGCCGTCTTTAAAGTACTAGTCTCCCACCAGGACACAAGTGCTCTTCAGCAATTGAATTCTGCTTGCTGATAAACCATTAGACCTCAGGAATTTGTTAAAGTGTTCAGATTTGTAAAGTAACGCTTACTTTTTTGCTGCCCATTACTCTTGTCCTCGTGGGCTCGCCCCACTCTGTTCACCCTCGCTAATGCTCGGACTCTCTCCGCTCTCCTGCCCTGCCCCCAATTCCCTCCCACCCCCACTACCTCTACATTTATAGAAATCGCAACCACACCCACAGCTCAACCTCACATCACCTCCACCAATCACAGCTCCTCAAGTCAGATCACATTACACCACACCCACTTGCTCCACCACACAATACTCCCAACCACTCTCATTCTCACTAGGCATTATTACATCACCCCACACTACTTACCCATCCACATATAGTGCAACCCTATAATTCCTATCCACACCTCCACCTAGAACAAACTTAAACTTTATAACCATGACTATTACACAGCTAAGTCTAGTTTGTCTTCTCATTATTCTTTATAACCCCACGAGTTATCACTCTAGCAATATCCCTAAACTTAGTAACACGACACTATATCATGCACTCTCATATACAGACACCACACATTATAATAATATCTGCCCACAATTGTTCAAGAACTACATAACAGACCAATTCAGATCTAAACACATATGCTCTTATTCCCACTCCAGAAAAACACAATACTTTATCACACTCATCACTAACTCCAACATCTGTATCACCATTTTAACACCAGGCTCACCATAAGTGGTGACATCCACTCCAACTCAGGCCCAAATCCATCCTCTCCAACACAAACTGCTCCAACACAGTTGTCAGAACATAATACCGCCACTATCTTCATCCCTGGGCAAATCAACAACAGTAGCAAAACCAACCATCTTTTAATGCTGAATATTAATAATAGAATTATCAAAAATAAAATACCTGAACTCCAGGCCACAATAGCACACTACTCCCCAGACATAGTTGCTTTAACAGAAACCTGGCTAAACAAAAACATAACTAACTCAGAAGTTCTCCCTACCGGCTACAATATCATTAGACAAGACAGAAAACTTCGTAAAGGGGGTAGAACTGTCTTACTCCAACTTAACTTTATGTCAAATACCAAACTACTACCCCTCCCCCAATAATTGGGACATACTTATCTCACAACTTCAACTTCACCCTAAAAAGGTCATCACCACAATTGTGATCTATATTCCATCTGGTAATACATCTGCTAGCCTTGAAGACTTCTTATCCTGGTGTTCTTCCACATACTCACAACAAACCCTTATTCTGGAAGATTTCAACCTAGATTGGTTCACCTGTATATCAGAACCACCAAGTAATCTAATAAATCTCCATGGCTACCAGCAGCTAGTCCAAATTCCAACTAGAGATGATAAAAAAATCTAAAAGGGAATCCATCCTTGACTGGGACTTAACTAACAATCCCACATTGTACCCCCACACAGGCAGTCTCCCACACACCCTAAGCAACTACAACATAATATATATTTTAAGTAGTAGAACAAGCATATGTAAAACCACTAACTATAAATCAACTAGAAACACAAAATATTTCTCTCCTGAGGTCCTCAATACTTTACTCTGTAACTGTGACTGGACCCCTCCCTAAAAACCCTCCCACTTGACCAGGCTGTAGCATATTTCAACAAAACATTTCTACAACACCTAGACACTGTCGCTTCATTGCTCAAAATCAAGGTTAGAACCTCTACAAACCCCTGGCTAAGTAAAGAAACCAAACAAATCCTCAAGTCTAGAGACACTGCCTGGCTTTACTATCAAAAAAACAAAGAAACACAAAGCCTAAGTACCAAGAACTGCGCAACCGTGCAAAAAATGCATTAGGTTGGACAAAAAATCCTACTACACGACATTACAAACTAAATACCAACACAACCCCCCAAAATTTTGGAAAAATGTAAACCAGCTACTAAAGCCCACCCAAAAGGCTACTCCCAAATCAACCACCCCTAACACTAAAGTTCCCATCGAAACACAATTCAACTCCCACTTTGTGAACTCGACAGTTCCAACCTCACTACCCCCCCCAACACAAATAACACTAATACAAGCTTTACCCTCAAAACAGTTTCCACCACTTCAATCAAAAGCATGCTTTACAAACTAAAAACCTTATCAACAGCAGCCAACCTACTCCCCACCTATTTCTTGAAACGCACAGCAGATGCTATTGCTATCCCAATCTCTACTCTCATAAACAGATCACTTGTTGAAAACTATGTGCCCAAACTCTGGAAAATATCCTGTGTTACACCCATACATAAAGGTGGGACCTCCACTGAACTTAATAACTACAGACCCATTGCTTTACTCTTCCCCCTGGCCAAAATCCTAAAAAAATACATCCATACCTAGGTGCTAAAATATCTCCTAGACAGCAACATCCTGTCACCTACTCAACATGGTTTCAGACCTGCCCATAGTACCACTACAGCCCTCCTCTGCTTCGCAGACACAGTAAACCATCTCAAAAATGAAGGCCTGCAGATGTCAACTATTTTTTTGGATATGTCCAAAGCATTTGACACAGTCTTGCACCAAATCCTGCTAAACAAACTAAACCAATATCAACTATCAGATTCCAATCTTACCTGGTTCCAAAACTACTTAACTGACAGGTACCAAGCTGTGAAATGGGAAAATTCTCTCTCTCCTCAGCTGCCCATAACTATAGGAGTCCCACAGGGTTCTATCTTAGAACCACTAGGAGTCCCACAGGGTTCTATCTTAGAACCACTACTATTCACAATCTTTACAAATGACCTCCATACCTCCACACAGCATGCATCTATCATTCAGTATGCAGATGATACTACCTTAACCTGTGCTGCACAAAATATTCCCACTCTCCTGCAAACAACTCAACTAGCATTCTCTGATGCTGAAAACTACCTTACAAAAGCCCAACTTATCCTCAATCCAAAGAAAATTCAGCTTATGATTATAACCAGTTCTAACAAAAACACTGATTACAGTCAGTTCACTATCAACTCCACAAATGTTATTCCAATCGCTCCAGTGGCACAGGCTAAGCTATTGGGAATAACCATAGGCTCCCACCTAAAATTTGATAGTAATCTCAACTTAACTATTAAAAAAGTACATGCCAAACTTGGATCACTCTACCATATCAAACCGTTTCTTTCCAACAACACAAGATCAGCCATTGCTCGCTCCCAACTTCTATCCACCCGCCTCTATGCATCTCCCATTTTGACTAATCTCAACAAAACTGAACTGAGCAAAATGGAAGCCTGCTATAACAGAATTACCCACTTTGCTGCAAATTGCTCATATAGAACTCATCACTGTACTGCTTTGAGACAGCTCCACTGACTTGAACTGCCCAACCTCCTAACCTACAATCAGCTCGCCTCTGTCATTCTATCTGTTATCTCCCCAATAAGTGTCCTGCCCTCAAAAACCTAGTACAGCATCACTCAGTCAAAAGGCCTCATAGACCATAAAGCAAACTACTACTAGAAGTCACCAACAGCTACAATAGCTTTGAAGACACACTATATAGTAGTTCAGTGGCTAAAAAATGGAACTCTCTCCCCACTAGCATACAAAACACATTGTACAAAGCCTCCTTTAGAAACCTCATTAGGCAGCATCTCAAGCAAAGTTGGCAATGCCATGACTGCTCCCCAGGCTAGTGAAAGTGGATAAGGTACACATACTAAACTTAGAGCACTTGATAATAGTTTTCACTCTTACTCACAAACACTGGCTAATGTACAATATATGTACTGTACCTGTGTACTATGTATGTATTCTATCTAGGTTCCAAATTTCAGCTGTACACCACAAATCTATTAATTACCTTTATTTTTAAATTAATATTTTCTTGTTTGTTCTCTCCACTGTAACTGCTGATGTGCTGCATACCACTGTAAAAACATGTCTATTTTAATTTGTGTGTATACTGATCATGTCTTAATATTTAAATGTATCTGTAATTTTTCTGTGTGGAGCTTTTCTCCCCGGACCTCTGCTGAAAAAGGGCCTTTTCAGCTCAGTTAGACACCCCCGATTAACAAATGTAAAATAAAAATAAAATAAATAAATATTTCTTTAAAATCCCTATGCATGCTAACACCAAATGCCTTGGCAAGATGTAGGCAGATGGTATGAATGGAAAAAATCTCATCTAGAGTTGATGAGACACCCTCAAAAACGTTAACCAAGTTCGGTAAGCATTATTACCTTTACAATCCCATACTAATTTATATATAGGAACAACAGATTATCAAGTATGTCTCTAGGCTTAAGTTTTTACATGATACTCCTCCCCACTAACCATGCAGAACCTATCAGTGAAGCTGAACAGTCTACAGTTTTTAGAACTTGTAACTACACTCTTCTGAACAAGGACTCCCACTCTCCTGTTGCCATCATCGAGATACAAAGCCCACAGACACTTTTGTTCTGCAGGATGCAAGAGGGATTTACTAGGTTATGTTTAACAGCATAAAGGAAACAACCAGGGATGCTATCATGCATGTGAGCTAGCATTTCTGACTTACTCAGGGCTGCTTTGATTTTATCATGAGAAATGGTGACGGGGGGACCTGCTGGCTGCAATAAAACAGAATTTGCAACAAACTGAGTGCTAAAATGGCTATTAAATTTCATCATAATGATACTTGTGCTTGTGATATCTTTCAATTCATAGTTTATCGTTTACCTAATGGGCACTAAATTCCTAGTTACTGACTCTTTAAGGTACTATTTCTCCTTTTTTATTGTTAGGATCTGTAAACATATAAGAGAAATTTTGTTTTGTGTGCAAGTTCTTTCTGTGATTGATTGAGCTTGGTTTTATTTTATAATAATGAGAACTTTTCCAGGTTGTACAGAGCCTTTTCTTTTTTTGTTTGTTTGAATTGCTCGTTAACCTTGCACCTTTGTCACTGGAGTGAGCACTCGATTCTCCCTTGATAGCTACACCTGATGAGAATATGATTTAAGATTATCCAGGATGTTAAGGAATGCATTATGGCTGTCTGTTGCTGAATACTTGGGTCATTTATGGTTAGATCCCCATCACAAGCACTGCACACAAGGTTGGACTTTACTTTGATGCAGAGTAATGCTGTCTCATGGTCACATATGGCAAGAAAAAGGTGGCACAACGTATTTATTTATTTACATTTGTTTACTGGGATGGTCCACTGGGCCAAAAAAATGCCCATTTTCAGTGAAGGCCCGGGGAGAAAAGCTCCACAGTGATTTATACAAACAGCAGCAAATATATCCTGTACAACAAGAGATGACAATAAAGTAGGTTACTGACAATATAAACAAAGGCAATGCGACGATACAGCCATAAATAAGATTCCCTACTTATACTACCAGTATATTTATTTATTTTATTTTACATTTGTTTACCAGGATAGTCCGACTGGATACATGCCCATTTTCAGTGGAGGTCCAGGCAGAAAAGCTCCAAAAAGACATCCAACAAACTGTAACATTTTTACAGTTTAAAACACAAAATAAAACACAAATAAAAGGATTTTACACAGGTGTAAACAAACACAAAAATAAATACACAAACAAACGATTACATTTTTACTCAGATGGAAAATTCTAGACATTGTTTTTAAAAATGATAGGGTACTGAATGCCTAGTAGGCTAACCTGGTAGTAGATCCAAGGAGATCATAGGATTTATAAGTTAAGAAACAATAAAGTGTAGGCAGAAGTCCTCCATGTGCATACAAGTGATGGTTAGAGTTAGTCTGGATTAAGACAAGGACATAGCCATCAGTTTTTAAAGTACTGAATCAGGTTTTTCTTGAATTGATATAGACAGCGTTCAGATGTAAGATTAGCAGGAAGAGAATTCCACGTTTTGCCAACAGAGTTAGCAAATAGAGATTTACAGGCTGCGTTGTTGGATTTGAGAGTTTGAACTAGTAGTCTTTCAGATGAATGAAGTGCGCTAAGGTTACTGTAGGGGGTGATGAGCTTTTTAAGTACAGGTATATTATCTGGTTGGTACAGGATCTTGTGTTCAGCTATTAATTGGTTAACCTAAAATAGGTTAGGCAATTCAAACCATACTAGTAGATTTAGGTTATGACAGTGATGAGTTCTGTAGGCTGCATCGGTAGCAAATCTATCAATGTGATTGTAGCTGCTAGAAAGTTTATCAAGGTCAGTTTTGCTGAGGTTTGTAAATAGAGGGGAAGCACAGAGGAGGGTGGAGTGTAGATGTGTACGAGCAATTACAGTTCTGGCTAATGGCGTTAGGAAGGGCTTGATCCTATATAGTGAGTCAAGTTTTTTATTAACTGTTTTAGTAATTTTATTGATATGCAGATCAGACTTAAGGTTATTATCTATTAGAACTCCTAACAGTTTGGTTGAGGAATCTGGGGAAATAATGGTGCCGTTGTTGGATTTTAATGTAAAAGTTATAGGGCAGACCTGTGAGTGGGGGAGAAAAGCAGCAGTTTGGTTTTATTAGGATTTAACATGAGACAACAGTTAAGGAGCCAATTTTCAACTGTGTTAAAAGTATTTTAGGATAGAATCTGCAAGTCTGTAGGTGAAGTGTTGGAGCATACTAAAGTGGTGTCAGCCGCATACTGAATGCATGTTGCATTTGGGATGACCTTATACAAATCATTGATGAAAATGGAAAATAATAGTGAACCTAGTATGGAGTCTTGGGGTACTCCAAGGGTGATGGGTAAAAGGGTGGATAGTTTGCTCTGCCATAGAGTAGCCTGTTGTCTACTAATGAGATATGATTGAAACCATTGGATGGCCTGGTCCTCTAGGGAGATGGATTTCAAAGTGTTTATGAGTAGTTGGTGGTTTACCATATCAAAGGCTTTTGAAAAATTGAGAAAGATAGCAGAATAAAGTTTATTGTTGTTTCGGTGTTGGTTAATGACGTTAGAGAAGGACAGAAGGGCTGAGGTTGTCTATGGAATGGTCTAAAGGCATGTTGGTGTTGGCTAGAAGATTATTACAGATAAGATAGTTCAGGAGTTGATTGTGGATGCATTTTTCCATAATTTTAGCCAAGGGTGACAGAACAGCTATGGGTCTATAGTTTGAAATTTTGTCTAAAGCTATGTTGGGTGTTGTCTAGAAGATTATTATAGATAAGATAGTTCAGGAGTTGATTGTGGATGCATTTTTCCATAATTTTAGCCAAGGGTGACAGAATAGCTATGGGACTACAGTTTGAAAGTTCAGTAGAGCTGCCCCCTTTCTTGAGTGGGATGACATAGGATATCTTCCAGATGGAGGGAATGGATGCTTCAGTTATATTTCTGTTGATCAGGATGGAGTATGCTATGACATCTGCAGCTTTTTGTAGATATTCTGCCAGGAGGAGATCAGCCGACAGGGTGGTAGGCTTTAGTTTTTTAAGTAATTTTCAGACCAAAGATGTGCAAACTGGCTTGAAGTTAAAGGGCAGTTGGGAGCAGGGTGTAGTGGCCAGATAATATGGACATCCAGGGGATAATTGGTTAGCTAGGTTCTGGATGGTTTTTGTAAAGAAGCTGTTAAAGATATTGGCAATTTCTGCTGGCGGTTTTTGGTTAGAATCCAAGGGGGTAGGAGTGGAGGACTGTCCTTGACTAAGGAGTTTGTTTATACCTACCCAAAAACTTTTGTGGCTTGTTTTGGTGTTTATCTTGTAGATGACCGTAATAGTTTTTCTTGCTTAATGTGGTGGATTTTTTTGTTTCATTTCTTAGCTGTCTGGATCTAAGTTGATCTATGGGTTTTTTTGTGGTGCTCGAAGTGGCCCGAGCCCTATTTCTAAGTAGCATTTTATGTCTGGTTTCTTTTGAGAGCTAAGGAGCAACTTTTGTTTTGGTTCTAATAGTCCGTGCTAGTGCATGGGTGTCAAGGATAGATAGGAATTTGTTATTAAAGCAATTTACTGCTTCTTCAAGTGGTAATTGTTTCAGAACTGACCAACTGTAAGATTTGAGTTCATTTTGGAAATTTGTGCAGTTGAAATTCTTATTGTTCCTTATTGTTTTAAAAATGGACTGATTGTGGATATCAGCTTTTTGCCTGATTAAATAGGTGAGGAGGTGATCACTTACATCACCAGGCAGGGCCCCACTCTTGTATTTGAGGGGAGGGGTGTTAATAAGAATCCAATCCAGAATACTTGCTTTATTGTTGGGTTTACTGATCCTAGTGGGGGAGGATATGACCTGTGAAAATCCATAAAGGTTTATGTGGTGAGTGGCGGGGTTCTTAGGAACACATGTTCCAGTCTATGCTGAAGTCCCCAAGTACAATGGTTTCTTGGGGGTAATTGCTGGATAACCAATGTAGGACATCTTCAAGGGTATTTATGTTATTGCCTGGGGGAATATACACACAGACGAGATTTATACATTTGTTCTTATTAATGTGCAGCTTAGTGATAAGAATTTCAGCATTGCCAAACAGGGATGTTTACAGGGCATTATTGGACACTTCAAGCATGGATTTGTACAGAACAGCTACCCCATCTCCCTTTCTATTGGTTCGACCAAGCCTCAGGAAGTTATAGCCTGTTGGTATAACTTCTTCATCTGAAGTAGAAGGTTTTAGCCAGGTTTCAGTAAGACATAGTATGTCTGGGGAAAGAACATCTAAGAGGGCATTTAGGTGTTGAATCTTACTGTTTACACCTCTGATATTTAGGTGACTGATCAAGAGTGAGTTTGTGGGGGTTGTCTAAGATTTGCGTAGTAGTGGGACAATTAGTACAAGACCTAGAGCAAGTGGATGAGGATGGGTCTGGATTTGGGTGGATATCTCCATCCATTGTCAAGTTACATTGTAATCTGATTGTGAGCTTCCAGATTTTAATTAATAGACTTTGGTATCTTTTGGTTTTAGGGTTGGCATATCTTGTTCTAATGGGATACCTAGTAAGTAAGGAGTTAGATGGGAGGACCCAACCAACATAGTAAATAATATCACATACTCAGACCCACAGGACATAGTAAATGGTATTACATACTCAGACCCACAGTATGTAGTAAATATTACTCAGACCCAGAGGACATAGCAAATAATGTCACATACTTAGACCAAGAGGACACAGTAAGTGATATCACATACTCAGACCCAACCAACATAGTAAATTATATCACATACTCAGACCCACAGTACGTAGTAAATATTACATACTTAGACACAGAGGACATAGCAAATAATGTCACATACTCAGACCCACCCAACAAAGTAAATGATGTAACATACTCAGACCCAGAGGACATAGCAAATAATGTCACATACTCAGACCAAGAGGACATAGCAAATAATGTCACATACTCCGACCTAGAGGACATAGCAAATAATGTCATATACTCAGACCAAGAGGACATAGTAAGTGATATCACATACTCATGACCCACAGGACATAGTAAATGATATCACATACTCAAACCCAGAGGATATACTAAATGATATCACATACTCAGAACCAGAGGATATACTAAATGATGTCACATACTCAGATCCACCCAACAAAGTAAATGATGTAACACACTCAGACTCAGAGGACATAGCAAATAATGTCACATACTCAGACCTAGAGGACATAGCAAATAATGTCACATACCCAGACCAAGAGGACATAGTAAGTGATATCACATACTCATGACCCACAGGACATAGTAAATGATGTCACATACTCAGACCCAGAGGATATACTAAATGATGTCACATACTCAGACTCAGTGGACGTAGCCAATCTACTAACAGACAAACACAGCTCCAACTTCAAATATCCCAGGACCAAATCCTCAAGAACTATCCAAGGCCAAAAAATACTATTTCCAGGGGGATGCATTTTATACCGGGCTGTCTACTGGTCAGCCTGAAATAGGACTTGTCAGAACTCCTACAGCTATTCATTATCAGCCTCTAGACAGGCTCTGTGCTTTACTAGAAAAGATCATCCACACTCTGCCACAACTTGCTGTGAGGAAAAGGTTAGTCTGTCTTTGCTTTCTTGTACTTTGTATTACGTTCTTGCCTTTCTCTGTTTTGTATACTGTGATTTATTTTCTTTATGCTGTGTTTTACTCGCATTTTGTTTTTAACTGCCTATTTAAACTAGGCTACAGACCACAGCTGTGTCTCTTGGGAGTCGCACAGACATTTTTCCCCACCCTCCTGTCCTGGTGCTACTGTGTTTTTAAAATCAACTGTCTTTCTAGTTGGCTACCCTTTATGTTAATTTGACCACATATCTCCTTCCTTCTTTTCTTTCACTGCCAGTTGTGAATAAGCACAAAATTATTATTTTGTGAAATCAATCCCCTTCAGCTATTTAAATTTAATGACCAACCCACTGTAGTTCATAGAACCAGAATACAAAGTACCACTTGCTCTCCACTTAGATATTTAAAGCTTACGCTACTCCCTCTTTCATATCTAACTGCTTAGTGCACACTGCAGCTCTTAGGATATTAACCCATTTTTTTCATCTTACCTTTAAAATCTGCAACATCTACTCCAAGACCAGCAATTACTGGACAGCCACATTATGCCTCTCAGTATTATTATTTCCTGGGGACTGCTGATCACCGTAAAGCCTAATAATGGCTTCATAGGTGACATCTTGGAATTTGTGCTTATATTTTGGTGAGGGAAGAAGCAGAGTGAATTGATTCCTGACTGTTTATGACTGGGCAGTGAGCATCTGTTTTTGACCTTCCTGATTGGTATGGTTGCTACTCAAGACATTTACCAGGAAAAGACAAGTCTACAGACTCTTGCATCATCTGAGGCAAGACTGCTGATCACCAAAGAGCCTGTTGCATGCTTCTCTTCTTGGGACTGGTGCTACTGTTTTGCTTCTGGTGAAGGAAGAAGCAAAGGAACATTGTATCACAGCAGAGTGAAACTGTGGTGAGACCAGCACTAGTAGTAGCAGGAGTGGCCTTAGGTCAGCTGGTGCCCTAGGCAAAAGGGCTCCAGAGCACCCCTCCACCACACCATGCGGTGCCCACATCCTAGTCTACCTACACCAAATAAATACTGAAATAGTGCCCCTACTAGAGCGGCGCCCTAGGCGGCCACCTAGTTAGCCTATGCCCAAGGTCGGCTATGAGTAGTAGCCAGGCAGTGGCCATTTAGGCGACTCCCCTAATTTCATCATTCTTGACAAGCTAATTCTTTCATTTTAAGAGAGTACTGCTTTCTTTGCTGCTGTCTAACCCAACTTCAGAATATCTGCCCAAATACTTCATCCATAAGTCATCAGGATCAACTTATTAGTTTTGCCGCAAGTGTTTTGCAGTACCCTTCATAGATGCAGATACCCTGAGTTAACATTTTTCCTATAAGAACACCACTGAACCTTTACCAATACCTAGTTGCACACAGGACAACTAGTTTGCAGTGACAAGCACTACCCCCACAGTTGCATACTGGCTACTCCTGAAATTACTTTATATTCTCATTTGAACTGTCTAATGAATAAAAAAAGGGTCTGCTGCCAGGGATAAAAACTCTCCCACTATCTCCGTAACCATCTTGGTGGATATGGGCATCCTGAGGCAATGTACAAATTACCTCATGTTTACTGACAACCAGTTAATTCACAAATAGACTGATATGGTACATGTGAGATGTATTTACACAATGTCAGTGGAGGCAAAGCTCTCATATAAAAGCACTCAATGTCAATTAGGTTGTCAGTAGTACACACACTGCATCCATCACACACAATTCAAAGCAGACGCATAAATCCACATATGCTTGGCACTTAAATGTAATCTTTCTACGCTCCAAAGACCTTCTGGATGAAGTACACATAACAAATACCCTAAGCAGCCCTGAACGTACTCTTTCAAAACAACACCCACATCAACACATACAGCCACATATCATAGAATATCTACTTCTAAGCCCATGGGGTACACCACCACAGAATCCAACATTCTGGTCATTGGAGATTCCACTGTTAGAGACATTGATGTCCCTCTCACCAGGCTGTGTAAGGAAAAAGGTTCAGTTGCTCATCAGCGGCCAGGATCCACCACATTACATATGCATGCACTCAGGTCATTGGACAAGTACCAGTATGACTCAGTCATAGTCTATGTAAGTTTAAATGATCTGAGACTTACCTCCCTAGACTACATGAAGAGAGACATCATAGAACTCTTGGAATATATGTCCAAGGCTGATATAAGCCTAGCAATCAGCAGCATCTTACCTTTTCCAAGGACAATGCTACAATATGAACAAAAGATGACTGACTTTATTAATTGGCTTAGTTTCTGGTGTCATTCCAGGGGTGTGCAATATTTGTCAGCATGGAAGGAGATTAGGCTTTCAAATTGCTTAAAACAATGTCCTCCCCCATAGTGCCTTTTTTTAGGCAATGCCAAATGAAAGTACTTCTGACATAGCAAATCAAAACCAAGAACATCTAAAGATTTTTACTGCTCAGTGCTAGGAGTCTAAACAAAAAAAAAACTCCACTCCCTAGAAGCTCTCCTCACCCTACAGTATGCTGATGTCTGTGTGGTCAGTGAGATGTGGTTTAAATCCATGGAGAGCACACCAACAGTGCAAGGTTATAATGTCTTCCATACATTTAGACCAGCTACTTCACAGACAGGGACTAAAGGTGGAGGTGTCTCGATTTACATCAAAAATAAATATACCAAAGAATGGCAAACAAAAGGCAGAGGGCAAAGTAAATTCACTCTATGAGCTTTTACTAAAAAAATACACGATAAACATGAAGCGCTTTTCATCTTGTTAAATACAAAGACTTCTTCAGATGGCATCTGAAGAAGTCTTTGTATTTATCAAGACGAAAAGCGCTTCATGTTTATCGTGTATTTTTTTAGTAAAAGCTCATAGAGTGAATTTACTTTGTCCTCCACTTTTTGTTTGCCATTCTTTGTTTTTTGGACTTTTAAGAAGTTTGTTTTGTTTGCCTATTTTCTTGAAAAATAAATATACCTCAAGGCTGGTCAGAAAGGACAATGCACTTGAGCTTCTTCACGTTCAAATCTCATACCACTTCCTTGCAAGCTACAGGTCCTCCTGTATGACCCAGGAAACCCATAACATGTATTTAAAGTTAATGGAAACACTCACCATCCAACCCAATACCATATTTATGGATGACTTTAATTACACCACTGTTAACTGGGAATCATATATGACATCGGATGTACAGGCATAGAGATTTCTGGATTTTGTAAACACAAACTCCCTGGACTAGACTGTCAATACACCAACCAAGTGTGCAACCATACTGGATCTGGTCCTCACTAATACGGGAGAGTGCTGCACACCCCCTAGTGTAATGCCTTCTCTTTTTAAGGTCAGACCACAAAATGGTCTCTTTCAGGGGCGGCTCGTGCTATCGGACTGCCGGACTGCAGCCCTCCCACCTAGAAAAACAGAAAAGAAAAATCTTTAAAACTAAAAAACAAAACTGAAAAAAAAAAAAAAAGCACGAGTCCCGACTCCTCTGTACATGCATTTGAAGACCTCAGACTGCCTTTATCAGCAGTCCGGATAGAGAAAGACAGGTACCCAGCAATCATTGCTGCAAGTGCACCCAGGAATCAGTGCAGTGACGACCGCACAGAAGAGGAGGTCCAGACTGGCAGACCCAGTATGGAGAGAGGTGAGCTGGCAGACCCAATGAGAGATTGAGGACTGAGAGAGGTGAGCTGCTCTTGCAGGACATATTGCACAGGCGGGTTTGGTCGCTGGCTGGATTGGCTTCAGTTAGGAGGTTGGTGTGTGTGTGTCTGTTACTATATACTGGTGGCTAGAGAGAGCAAATGGTGGTGGCTAGAGATACTCAGGCTTGAACCCTGTACCTTGGATGTAGGTGGCAAGGACCTGAATTCCCTCTCCACCACCATTTCTAAAACAAATTTGCAGATTTTTGCATCATATTTGTTCTGTTCCTCATAAAATCTGTGGTTTCTGTATCTACATTTTTCCTTGCAAAGGCTGTAGTGTAGTGGTGCACTGGTAGCATTGCTGCCTAACTGCTACAAGTTCTCTGGTTTGATTCTTGGCTGGGGTGCCTTCTGTGTGGTGTCTGCGTGTTCTCCCATATTGCAAAGATGTGTCTGGCATTTCTCTCTGCTCTGTTGAAAATTCTCAGAATAGTTTCCTGGTTAAATGTTTAAAAAAATAACAGGCATTTGAATTTCAGACTTCATATTCTTCAGAAAGTACATGGTAACACAAAATTGTTCTAGCAGTTGTCTAAGTTTATAACATGGATATTTGAAATTTGTCCCTATTTTTGGGACTGTATTCCCCCATTATTGGCTTTGTCCAGGTATTTTGTGCCAAGGTTGAGAGTTATCTATGCTGAGAACTGTATTCATTGAATGTTTGGGGGGCTGTATCCCCCCCCCCCATTACTGGCTTTGTCCACATGTTTTTTGCTAAGAGGTTGAGAGCTATAGTGAGAACTGAATTCACTGAATATGTTTGGGGGCTGTATTCCCCCCATTATTGGCTTTGTTCAGGTGTTTTGTGCCAAGAGGTTGACAGCTATGCTGAGAACTGAATTCACTAAATGGTAGCCATTTAAGTTTGTCTTCCTCTCTTTTACAAAACAGCTGATTTGGCATGGTGGTATGTTTCTCTGACTGTTTTGCACAGGGTCCCCTGGGTTAAAGAAGTGGCAGTGAAATGTATGGTGGTAACACAGCATTTTATTCTAGCAACTTTCCAACATTATACAAGCAATGTTTAAAATGTGTCCCTGTTTTTTGGGCTTTTGCCCCCCCCCAATAAATTTCGTCTTTTTCCAGATTTCTTGTGCTGCAAAGTTCAGAGATACAACTGCATGTCGAGTAGATTTTACAAGGAGCTGAGAGCCACAGGGGAACAAAACTTTAGTGCTGCTTATTCTAAGTCTGCTTGCATTAATAGCACAATGGGTAGTGTACTTGCTTTTTATGCAGAAGGCTGTGGGTTCTACTCCCACAGCAGATAGATGCATTGCTGATACTGTACTGTGTTGTAAAGTGGGTGGATGCTGCAGACCTTTTTGGCAAAGATACCTAGAGTAGTAACTATGAACCTGAACCTGTTATCAGTTTGCCATACAGTCCCTATTGCTATATTACTAGCTTATTTTTTTTAATGCATGCAACATAGGCAATTTATTCCTCAAGGGCAACAGGCACTTTATTTGTAGATGAATAAACAGTGACATATAAAGTTGTTTGCTAGCAGCAACCTCTTCATTGTTACAGATTTCTTTAATGTGGAATTATTTAGATGACTTTTACTACTTTAGAGATTGTGCACATTTACTGATACTGGTGGACTGTAGAAGGCTGAGTAGATTTTTATGATGGAAATGTTCTGAATTGGGTAGTTTTGTCATTGGTGCATGCATTTTGTTTCATTGTTTACTGGAAAAATGTTCAAAACAATAAATTTAAAATGCCGTCTAACAACTGTACTGTATTGTACAAGGAATATCATTTAGTAGAATCAGGAAGGTGTATCAAAGAGCACATGTATGTTTCATGTGCAAGGGGCCTATGATTTGAAAACAGCCCAAAGTTAATCTTTATCTGCCACTGGCAAAATGTATTTTCTTTGAATGTGGGTTTCAATGCTGTTTCACTGAATGTGAGTTTCAAGGGCAGAGAAGTTTTTAATGCTAAGCCTGTTTTCATTGTGAGACTGCGTTGCTTTGTTTAGCAGATGTCTTAGTGTTTGTGCTGTAAAATGCAAAATAAAACTTTCAAATGAAATTTAAATCATCATACAAGTAAAGCAGTATGCACATTAGTGTTTATGGTAAATGGAGTGAAATAGCCAAGTAATGGATCATTGGAATGGCTGCAGGGGGGAGGGCTCCATTCGACCATAATTTTGTGAGGGGTAAGGGCGGCAAACTCAAAGACAGACCCAGCTGAACTATACCTCCCAACTGTCCAGATTTTCACAGAATGAATAGATTTTTTGCTTCTTATTTTTGGTTTGTTCCTCATAATATTTGTGATTTTCTCATTTATGAATTAAGTCAGTAAATAATGACACACTGAGTTTCAGACTTCATAACCTTCAGAAAAATGCATGCTAAAGTAAGACCTGTTATTCTATCAACTGTCTCAGTTTATACAAGAGCAATATTTAGTACTGTCTATATGTTCCCCCAATATATTTGGCCTTGTTCAGATTGAGAGGTACATGCAAATAAATTGCTTTATAAAATTAGGCATAGCCAAACCTCTCAACTGTCCCCGAATTTGGCTCAAAATGTTGCTCTTCCCCTAATAATCCCTCTGCAAAATAACAATTTTGGAAGAAAACATGGAGGGTTTACAATTAAGAAATAACTGTAATAATCAGTTATAGATTACTTTTATTTCAGAAATGCATGTAGATTCTTTTATTTTGTCAGCTGCTCAAGTTAGCAGTACTATTATTAAAAAAGTGTCCCTTCTTTGACAGGTTCCCAGCTGTATTGTGTGGCTATTTTATATTTTTGCATCACATTTTGGTCCATTTTTCATAAAATTGTTTTTTTTTGGCAAATTAGTGGTAAATCATTAAATATTGAAGTATGAAAATAATGACAGACATTTGAGTTTCAGACTTTATATCCTTCAGAAAATTCATACCAATGCAAGACCTACTATTCTATTATCTTGCTAAGTTTATAAGAGCAATATTTAAAAATTGTCCTTATTTTTGGGCCTTTGTCCCACTTCTATGTATGGCTTTGCTCTGAGGGTGAGAGGTATGACAAATGTGTCAGGGCCATCACAGTCAGCCAGAGACATTTCAAATTGTGACATACTTGTTGCACCCCACTCCCCCATGTAGTGACTCTGGATGTGTCCAAGCAAGGCAAGGAGCAGTTATGCAGTGTAAATGTGCAGGGTACCCCCCCATCCAAGGTAGAGTACTAAAGTGACTTTTCATCAGTTCTTGATTTTACAGAATGGTCTGGTTTCTGTCATATTTTGGTACAGTTGATTTATGCTTATTACTCAGAAAGTGCCTGTTGCTCTGTGTTTTAAGTAGCAATGCTTTAATGATCATCAGGTAAGCTTGTCTGAGATCATAACATGCAAGTAAGCTTTAATAAGCATACTGTTAAAGAATTGCCAACATTGAAGCCTTTCTGTTGTTGCCATGCAGAGAATACTTAACTAAATAATGTATAAGCGTTGGGTATTGAAATGCATATGACAGTATTTGTAATAAAGGACAGGATTACATTATTTTAAGAAGCTCATTACACTTGTTGGAGACTGCCAGTGATCTCTGAGGGCTTTACCCATAAACTAAACAGAATGCCATTCATGTGTGGTCCATAACCTGTACAGTAATCCTTTAAGCAATGTATCTTGAGCTTGTTTGCTTTTCATTTTTTACTTTGATCATGTTTTCCCATGAAACAAGTAGATAGTTGTCAGGCAGCAGGTCTTTTTTGGATAAGAAACATTTTTACAAGTGGGGGCATCACAGAGATTGCTACTTTCAGCATGTTACTTGGTACTTTAATAAAGCTGAATATAAATTATAATTAGAACTGCAGTACAAGGAGAAGCAGTTTGAGTTGAGTGCTGCTTGTTTTTCTTATACTTGATTTTGACTGGCATTCCAGTAATGTATTTAAAAAGTAATTTATTTTTTCATGCCTCAACCTTTTTGTTTCCATCTAGATATTAAGTAAGCTGTCAAGCAGCCAATGCATTGAAATATTTTTATTATTTTATACTTCATTTGTCTTGACTGGACTCTCATAATGAGGGTTTGGCACCCAGGGCAGCATATTTAATTAAAGTTTAGTTTTTGTGGTTTTGAGCATAGCTCCTCCCCTTTCTAGTTGTCCACACCCACTTCCCATTGACCCCATCCATTCGGCTATCTCCTGCAGGCCCCCTTGATTTGAAGTCACCAGCCGCCACTGGTCTCTTTTGAAGTAAAAATAAAACCTGAAACTCCAGTTAACCCTGGAATATTCAGGAACTACTCTAAGGCTAACTTTATACTATTAAGTGATAACCTGGCAAAATTTCAAGCCTCCATAAACCCTGAGAACACTGCCGCCTACATGGAACTGTTCATAGAAACCCTATACAAGCATGTTAACAGCTGCACTGAGGCAATAACTAAATTAAAAGCTACCATGAACGAGCCACTTAGGAATCTTGGAAAAATGAATTAAAATCCTCTTAAAGGATTCAAAAAACTTACTAAACGTTAAGCACTTTCACTTCAAACCAATAAATGGGACTTCATCAGAATGTTAAAAGCATTTCAGTTGAAATCTTTTATATAAAAAATAACCAATTATCCAATTAAAAACAGTTCATCTTAAAGGGACAATCCCAGCGTTTAAAATTCGGGTCTACACAACAGCTCACCAGTCACGCCCACTTTCTACATCACTCACATTCCCACCCATGGTGTCCTTTTTCTTTTCTATATCCTGTATATTTTCAATCCCAGTCCTATTGTCGCTCCCAATGTCCACCACAGTTTGGTTTTACGTTCCTATCACAGAATGTTCTGATTTTTTGTCTCACATTTTTTGGTCCGTGTTTCATAAAATTCATTTTTTTGCCAAATCAGTGGCAAAATAATGCAAAACCTGTTATTCTATCAACCTTCTAAGTTTGTAAGATCAAAGATTTAAAAAAAGATGTCCGTATTTATTGTGCTAAGGCTGGGAAGAGGTATGTAAGGTTCCGTCCATGCTTTGCAACTACTCCGTGTAATAATTTAGTTTTTAGAGCTATCGCTCATTCTGGTTCATTTCTACAGTAGCCAATAACCAGACTGAACAATTGTTGCAGACTTTTACAGTCCACAGCAGTTGTTTTAGGTATTGTCCAGATTTCTTGCTCTAAAAGGCTGAGGGTATGGTAAGGTTCTTCCCCTGCTTTTCAGCTACCCATTAAATGCATAGTTTAGTTTTTAGAGCGATCGTTCATTGTGGTTGGTTTCTGTAGTAACTACAATGAACGATCACTGTAAAAAGTAAACTTTTACTGTCCATAGCAGTTGTTCCCCTTTATTTTAAGCATTGTCCGGATTGCATGCTCTTATGAGGCTGAGGGTATGGTAAGGTCTTCCCTTGCTTTGCAGCTACTCATTAAATTAATAGTTTAGTTTTTAGAGCGATCGTTCATTGTGGTTGGTTTCTGTAGTAACCAAAATGAACGATCACTGTAAAAAGTAAACTTTTACTGTCCATAGCAGTTGTTCCCCTTTATTTTAAGCATTGTCCGGATTGCATGCTCTTATGAGGCTGAGGGTATGGTAAGGTCTTCCCCTGCTTTGCAGCTACTCATTAAATTAATAGTTTAGTTTTTAGAGCGATCGTTCATTGTGGTTGGTTTCTATAGTAACCACAATGAACGATCGCTGTAAAAAGTAAACTTTTACTGTCCAGAGCAGTTGTTCCCCTTTATTTTAGGCATTGTCCAGACTTCATGCTCTTAAGAGGCTGAGGGTATGGTAAGGTCTTCCCTTGCTTTGCAGCTACTCATTAAATGAATAGTTTAGTTTTTAGAGCGATCGTTCATTGTGGTTGGTTTCTATAGGAACCACAATGAACGATCGCTGTAAAAAGTAAACTTTTACTGTCCAGAGCAGTTCCCCTTTATTTGAGGCATTGTCCAGATTTTGTGCTGTAAGACATCGAGAGGTATGTATGGTAAGGTTCTTCTCTTGCTTTGCAACGACTTTGTAAACCAGTACTTTAGTTTTTAGGGCTATCGTTCATTGTGGTTGGTTGCTATAGTAACCACAATGAACGATCGTTGTAAAAACTAAATTCATTTTGAGGAAGAAAAAAATGGTGCATATGTCTTTCCCCTCTTCTTTCTATTGAAGAAAAACTCATGGAGAAAATGGCAGCTTGAGGAGTTACTTACTGGAGAGGGAATCAAAAATGGGTGTTAGAAGTGTCCGTTCATTGATGGATACTTTATTTGTCACCTCATCGCTCTCATATTTTGTTGGGTCAAAATGGCCTGAGCTGGTTTCAGTGTAAATTGTTAATATGGCTGGCTGTGGGAGAGCTTACAGTGAGAAACAATGAATGCTAATAGATGTGTATATAACTTATTTATATTAAAAATGAGACGTAAATTTAGTAGTAAACTAGCGTTTATTTGTCCCTTTTGATCAAAGATTCAGCACTCCAAGCCGTTTTAGGTAAGGTGTTGGGGAGAGATCGAGACCGCTGGTTATGGTTGTTGCCGTCATGGTAGTTTCTATTAACGTTCGATTTCAAGTGGTGACGATATTGACATTAGATTTATCTTATTTGAAGTTCATTTTGCCACTTGTTCACTTATAATGTGACAAAATGAAAGTACTGTGAATCTTGATTGTATCATCGTTTGTGCACGTTAATGTTGGTGTATTGAGTGGCTGTTTCAGTTGTTTAGGAAAGTGGTTTATTAAGTATTTTGGTATTTCAAAGTTAAAATGTGCAGTATGATAAAATGTTTTACATTTCAACAATAAGCTGAAAACCTGGGCAGACGTGCCCTTGGGCTTATGGGGCTTGGGCAAAGTGGGCAATTTAGACTTTATTTGTATCATAGCTTGCTAAGCATTGGATAGTTAAAACCCGCAGGATGTACATTTGAATACTTTGGTGTGACAGACCAGACACCTCATAATAAAAAAGACAAACACAACTTATATAAAATCGGACATAATATAAAAAATGTGTGAAATCACTACATGTTGCCTCCACCTAAAAAATTCCTTATTAAACTGAATAAATTTAAAAACTGTGAAAAGTAACAAAATACATACATACCCCAGGACTTTCCTAACTTTACCGAAAAAATATATTAAACAATATATTACATATTGTACTATCGATATAAATATATTATAGGTACGATAAAACATTTAATAGAGAGGAACATCAAGTTAAATTAAATATGGAGCATATACGTAAGAAAATGATTACAGATGAAAATGAATATGTTAAGAAAGTTGCCTATCCCCTACCTAATTAATTTTTGAACAAATCAGTGGATTCCATGGAGGTGGAGTTTGTTAATAGACTCTAGAACTTTTGATAGGAATTGGTTGTCTCCACAGAACAAGATCAACAACCCTGGGAAATGGATGATGGAAGTGCAGCAGGATATGATGTCAACTACACACCCCTCAGGAGATTGGAAAGAACTGAAAATAGAAACAGACAGAGCACACAAACTGAAAGCAGTGAGGGGCAGAGGGAGAGGGAGGGGTTGGAGGAACAGTGGCAAGAACAACAACTGAGACACGAACAGATACAACAGGAAAGTATGGGTGATAATTTAATTAATAATACTGTGGTAGCTTACGATGGGAAATTAATATAATATCAAGGTTTTAATATACTTAATTACACCGATGAAGGAAAAGAGGAAGGCCTAAGATAAGGTTTCTGGATGTGGTGAGAGAGGACATGCAGGTGGTTGGTGTGACAGAGCAAAATGCAGAGGACAGGAAGAAATGGAAACAGATGATCCGCTGTGGCAACCCCTAATTGAACAGCCGAAAGAAGATGATGAATTACACCGATGTAAGGGTCAACAAAACATATTTTGCCTCGTTTTAAAAAAGGCTTTAAATTTGTTCCCCTCTTTTAATGTGGGGGTTGTTGACATTCTAACTGAATTTAGACTTTTTGAATTTTGTAGTAGGTTCACAGGTGCACACTAGGCTAATGGCCCCGGGGCCTTTACCAGCCTAGCCATAGGATTACTCTGGCATAGTGCCACCCAACCTTATTTCCCAGTGCCTCTGTTAAGCCACTGGAATTATCTCTGGCATGAATTTTCTGTTTCCCATCCACTCATCAAGATTTCTCTTGAAGAGGGACAGTGAGGTGCTCTGCTTGACATGTGTGGGAAGTCTGTTCCATAGCATGGGCAGTCTCTGGGTTATGAACCTGTCCCTCCAGCATGTTCTGTTAATTGTGGTAATGTGGTTGAGGTCTCTGCTGTGGTGTGGAGGGATTGGGATTTCTTTAGATGTAGCATTTCTAACAGAGCTGGCTCAGACATGGCTTTGTAAGTCAAGAAGAGATTGCTTCTAAGTAGGCGATATGAGACAGAGAATAGTTGGAGTTTTTTGAGTCTGTCCATATAGGACAAGTGTTTAAGGCCTAGGATCCTCTTTGTGAGGTACTTTTGCGGCCTCTCCAGTTGTTGCAGGTGTCTAGTGAGGTACATGCCAAATTGTACTCGATGATTGGCCTAATGAGGGAAGAGTAGAGACAGACAATGTCCTCTTTCTTCCTGGATGCAAAACACTTAGTAATGAGATGTGCCACATAGAAGGACTTTCTGACTACAGTGGCAGTGTGGTGATCAAAAGAGAGGTTGCTGTTAACCTGTGTTCACAGATCTCTTATAATGCCTTCTGTGTTCAGTGGACTGGTACCCCAACATAACGCATCAGAGATACTTCAGGTGCAGCTAACATTGGGTAAGACAGCGATTCAGGTCGTAGCCTGCTATAGGTCCACAACCATGTCCCAAGACTCGCACTCCATGTTCCTAAGCATCCTGGAGAATATTAGGGTGCAACCTATCATTCTCTTACTAGGCAATTTCAACTATACCTCCATTAACTGGGTAAGCTACTCATGTAGTGTACAATAGCCCAAACAGACCTTATTTCTACCCTCCTCTATGCCTCTCCCATTTTTACCAACCTGAGAAAAACTGATCTAGTTAAGCTTGACTCCTGCTACAACAAAATCGCTAGATTCGCCTCAGACTCCCCATTTAAATCTTACCACTGCTCATCCTTGAAGCAGCTCAACTGGCTGGAACTTCCACAACTCCTGCATTATAAGCAACTCTCTCTGGCCCATAAAATTCTGTATGAACCAGAAAAAAAACCTGCATTACAAAACCTACTTCACCTCAGTACCAATAACAGGACTCTTCTCTCCAGCAACAAGGTTACTCTCAGAGTAACTAAGTCTAATAATACAGCAGGGGACTCCCTCTTCTCTTGTTATGTATCCAAAATCTGGAACACTACCCAGTCACATACCTACTATCACTTCCTTCACCCAGTTCAAAAAATCATTAAAAATGCATCTCATCAATAACTGACTATGCTCATGCACCTCACCAGGTTAGACCTAGTGCTGTGTTACATCTCCACCATACTATTCTCACCCAATGGTTAGGTTTAGGTTATAAAATTAATTAAAAACATACAACATAATAAAAATGTATTTATGTGTCTGATCTAGAAACTAATATTATCTATTAAACGTATGTTATACACGTCTGTACAACAATGATGTTTATCATTTTAGACTAATGAATCTAGTATTATAGTATTATAATTCTGTTTTTACTAACTGTTCCTGATATGTCCATACATAGTACCTGATTTATAACTCCCTGCATTTTTTGAATGTTAATTTTCTTTGCAAACTTTGTATTAATTTGTATTACATGTTATTGTTCAGTCAGGAGCTTTTCTCTCCAGACGTCCACTGAAAATGGACCTATGTCCAGTGGACTATCCCGGTTAACAAATGTAAAATAAATAACTGCACCAATATAATTGCCCAACGTTTGCTGGAGTTCATTAATTCCAATGCCTTGGACCAGCTCGTTCTTACCCCCACTAGAGGTAGCAACATCCTTGACCTTGTCATTACTAACATGGGCAACCGTTGCTCTACGCCAATAGTCAGCTCCTCCCTGGTTAGATTCGACCACAAACTAATCACCTTGGAAATCCACATCCCTCCCACCCCCTCCGCACAAAGGTAACCACCATGAAAAACTTCTCCAAAGCTAACTTTGGGCTCCTAAAAACAGAGGTGGCTAACAAAATTGAATCTTCACTTATTTTTTAAGGATCAAACAAGTCAAGATGAAACTACTTCATCTTTTAAATTTTATATTTATATTTTATCTTTTAAATTAAATATTAAAGAAAAAGAGTTGCTTTAATCCCCTCCTGCGTCCATTTCTTTCGGCCTTTGAAAAGGCCTGTTGTTCAGAAATTCATTCTGTTCTGAATAGGAGGAAAAGATTGTACAACATGTCAAGAGAAGAATTAATGCATGAACTTAGGTGTAATGACACCATTACAATAATGAAACCAAATAAGGATGGGGTGTAGTTTTATTTCATAAGATGGAGTATACAGATCAGTTATTTGATATTTTTCATGATACAGATAAATATCAGGATACATATAGGAATGATGTTTTCTAAGCACACAGGAAAATTCAAGTAATCCTGGAATATTCCCTTCAACAGTGTTTATTTCTGAGGAAGTGTTTAATTTTTTAAAAGTGGAACATCCACTCATCCCTATTGCTTTCGGGATTCCAAAAGTCCATAAAAATACACATCAAACCCCATTTAGAGTTATCATTGCCACACATAGCAGTCCCATCTCCCCTAGGAGTGTTTATTAATAGACTACTTAAGGATTTTGCTAAACCTGTTTATTATTTATTGAAAGAGTCTTGGGATTTTTTTGTCAAAAATTAATAAGGACTGGTACAGTGAGGAATGTTGTTTCTCAACTACTGACGGGGTTGATTTGTTCATATCCATTCCCCATCAAGAAGGGTTGAATTTATTTTATGAAAATATAAGAAAATTGAAAAGTTTAAATGAAACAATGGTAAACTTTGTTATGAGTATGATGGAACTTATCTTGACAAATATTTTTTTTACCTTCAAAGGGGAATATTTTAAACAGATCAAAGGTGTGGCAATGGGTGCAATTTGTGCACCCATATATGCCAATTTGGTCCTTTATGCTTGGGGAATCTAAATTTGTTTTCTATTCGGGATTCTCCAGTCACTGGGTTACATACTTCCAATTTTTGGATGATATCTTTATTTTGTGGAAAGACACATCACAGCAACCAGTACTTCTTGTGGAATACTTAAATAGTCCTACCTCATATTTTAAATTCACTGCTACTTTGTACAGACTACTTGGATGTAACCTTATCCAAAGATAGAGAAAACTGTACTTTTGTATTTACAGTTTATAGGAAAGACCAGCTATTTAGATTATCAAAGTAACTATCCTAGTTACACTAAAAGGAAATTTTTTTAAGGGGCAGTTGGTTAGAGCAGCTAGGATGTGCTCTAATTTTGAAAATTTCAAAGTAGAAGTAAGTAATATAATGGATATATTTGTGGAAAGGGGTTATCCCCAATCCCTGATAAGTCACATTTGTGACAAAGTTATGTCTGGATGGAGACTGTCAAAGACTGCAACACCAGAGTAAATCCCAATTTCCTAAGTTGGGGCAGTTTTCTGACATTCCGAAAACAACCCACAAAGTTATTATTTGAAAGTGATTTTCCTTCTTTTAGACCCATTATTTCTGCAGGTGGAACTAAGACAGAATTTATTTCTAATTTTTAGATTCAGTTACTAATCCTTTGGTTCAATGATCAAGATTTTATTTAAGAGATTCATGGCCATTGTTGAATTTATTACATCAATATATTTTTTCTGGACTTCAGAAATTTATGTTCAGTTTGGATGTAATCTCGTTGTATTCTTGCATGCCGCAGGAAGCAGGTTTACATTTTTTTTAGGAGGTACTTAAATTTCACCGATTTGGTGGTACTTTTTTAGTACTCTGTGCACTCTTGTTCAGCTTGCTTTAGATAACATTTGTGTTTAACAGAGATTTTTTTAAACAGAAAAAAGCAGTGGCAATGGGTGCAAGGATGGCACTCTCCTATGCTAATTTATTGATGAGTTGCTAGGAGCATGAGTTTCTTTGTGCACATGATTTGTTTCAGAAGGTAGCCTTTTACAAGAGGTATATAGATGATTTGTTTTTTTATTAGGGAAGGTAAGTTAGAAGCTGATGCTTTCATTTGTGGCCTCAATGCTAGTACAGCTTTTTGAATATTACTAAGGGGTGCATAGAGACTGTGATTAATTTTCTAGATGTTGAAATTACTAAGGCTTTGGTAATATTTTCAGGAAAGCAACTTTTGTCAATAATTATCTTGCTTCTACAAGTCAGCATCCTGAATTTATGAAGAGAAATGTCCTTGTTGTATCTTTCGACTTTTCCCGCTTAGGGGTGGCCACAGCGGAACTCCGGTCCGCTAATGATTGGCAGTAGATTTTTACGTACCGAGTTGCCAGCCCTAACGTACAACCTTCAACGAAGGTACGCCCATTCATGCATGTCTCCACACAGAAGACACTTTAGCTGAGAATCGAACAAGACGTCTTACTGTGAGGCAACAATGCTACCGCAGCACCACCACTGCAGTTAGCCTTGCACCCCTAGAAGAAAGACACTAAAAACAAATAAAGCAATTTGGCTATCCCAAAGGAGTAGAATGCTAATGCAAGATACAGAAAAAGCATGGAAAGAAAGGCAAAAGTAAAAAAAAATACTACAATAACCTGAAAACTTCTAAATGCTCTGCAACTGTACTAAAAAGCAAATAAATGAAGACAAAAGCTATACTATAACAAGTTTCAGAAGAATGATTAACACAATCCTAAAAAATTCTGGTCAGCCATTAAGGAAATCTTGCATTACAAAAAAATTCAACCCTAATAATCCTTGTCCCAATAACGTATCACTCAAAACTGCAATAAAATTCATCTCGTTTCATAGATAGCATAGTGTCCCAAACCAGTGATTTCCCAACATCTAATCCCAACCCTGCCCAATAGCTACATGTCACCACATCCACTTTCAAATCTGTGCCCATATCCTATATAAAACTATTCTTAAACAAATTCAAAACATGCTCTGCTTCAGCTTATTTCCTGATAATATCTTGGACTTGGTACTAACCAACATGAGTAACCACTGCAGCAACCCTACAGTATCATCCTCCCTGGTAAGATCTGACCATAAAGTGACCCCTTTCAAAGTCACTATCTCCCCTACCCCCTCTAGCTAGGGTCAAACAAAAAAACTTCTCCAAATCTGATTACAGCCTCCTGAGGGAGGGTACAAACAGCTTCACAGCCCCTTCCCCCTGTACAGGAACTGGCATCAATATCCAAAACTAGACCAAAGCACTATACCAGCATTTATATCGATGTATGGAATCAGGAATACCTGACAGGACTAAATCATCCTCCGCAAGGAACAGTAAACCTGTCTGGTGAACATCTGCAATAAATAAACTCTATAACAAAAGGAAACAAATTGCTGTCCAGGACCAAGAAGGAGCAGGTGCCCAATTGGAACCAATCTCTCCTTAGCCTGAACAAGAAAATAAGAGCACTAGTGAAATCCTCCAAAGCAAACTTCGAGTCCAAATTGGCCACATCTACTACAGACAATCATAAGGCCTTTTTCATATATGTCCGCAATCTCAACGGAAGCACCCAGATCTGTTCAGAACTGCTGGCCAAGGGCACCACATATATAAATGCTGTAGATATAACAAATTTACTGGCTGACAGATTCAGCGAAAACTTCACCCCTCTGTCCCCCATCTGTAAAGCAGAACATCCTCAGTACCTGACCCCTTCCCCTTAAATCTAGGGAACAGGTCATCACTGCTCTCTTAAAGGCAAAAAATACAGCCTCCATGGGACCTGATAACATCCCAGTCTGCATCCTACATGAACTCAGGCAGGAACCTGCAGCACCTTTAGTCCCCCTAGTCAACCAAAGCCTGAGTACTGGCTTCATACCAGCTGAGTGGAGGGCAGCAACTGTCATCCCTTTGCACAAAGGTGGAGCATCCACCGATCTGGGAAATTATAGACCCATCAGCCTAACTAGCCTTAACTGTAAGACCATAAAACAGATTATCATGGACCTCATTAACAAGGACACTGGCAACCTCCAAACACTGAATCCCACACAGTTTAGTTTTGTCAAGGAAGCTCATGTCTGTTAAATTTGGTCAACTTGTTTGAGACAGTCACCAAACCCATGGACGAGGGGAAGACGGTGCACACCACCTACCTTGACCTGGTCAAAGCCTTCGACACTATTCCCCACTCGGGCATAACAGATAAACTCTCTCAACTAGGCATCAATCTGTATGTTACCAGATAGGTAGCAAACTGGCTCACTGACAGAACCGACCTAGTCAAAACAGGGAAGCCACCTCAAGCAGTAGACCCGTAGTGAGTGGCGTATCTCAGGGTTTGGTCTTGGGGCCTCTGTTATTTGGGATATACTTTTCTGAGATGCAGGCCAAAACCAGTGGGCTATGGGTGACCAAGTTTGGAGATAATTGCAAGCTGGGTGCTGTCATCAATTTCCCTGGTGATGCAGACATCCTCCAAGAGGGTCTCACCCAAACAAATGACTGGTGCTAGAAACATGGCCTCAACCTAAACATCAAAAAATGCACTATCATCCCCTTTTGGAAGAGTGACATCCCTACAAATTATCACGATGTCTTAAGCATGCAATCAGTCATAAGAGATTTGAGCACCCAGGTTGATAGCAACCTGACTTTTGACCATCATGCTGCTTTCATTGTATGGAATGCATTCTACATGGCCCACCTTAAAAGCAAGGGTATCTCATCCAGGGACAAGGAGGTCATAACATCCCTGTATTCTTCCTTTATAAGGCCCATTACTGAGTGCAAAGCCTCTTTCGGCATGTACCTCGCAAAGCATATGCAGCAGTTGGAGAGACCACAGAGGTTCCTCACCAGGAGAATCCAGGGCCTCAAACATCTACCATACACAGATAGCTTAAAAGCCCTATCCCTCAACTCATTTTCATACAGACTCCCTTGATGGGACTGCTGCATATCCGCAAGTCAAGCTCCACTTGAGTAATCCACATGCGTGGCCTTGACCTGGTCTGTGACATCAATAGGACTTTGGGCGGCGCAGTGGTGCAGCGGTTAATGCTGTCACCTCACAGCAAGAGGTTCTCCGGTTCGATTCTCGGCTGGGGTGCCTTCTGTGTGGAGTTTGCATGTTCTCCCTGCGTTTGCGTGGGTTTTCTCCGGGTACTCCGGTTTCCTCCCACATTCTAAAGACATGCTTCTGGAGCATTTCTCCCCGGGCCTCTGCTGAAAACAGGATCTATGGAACCTAGTCGGACTTTCCCGGTCAACAAATGTTAAATAAAAAAAAAAAAAAATAGGACTTGCTTGTGGGACAATTTTGTGTCCCAGAGATGCCCCCATCTGTGGAATAGACTCCCTCTCCACGTCAAGCAGAGTACCTCTTTACCACTTTTTAAGCACAACCTGGACAATTGGATGGGGAACAGAAAATACACCCCTGGGATTCCACCTATGTCCCTGCTGGACAGGGGCATTGGGTGCTGACTTGTCTAAACATGGGCTAAACTCTTAGCTAGGTCTATAAGGGCCTCAGGGCCAAAAGCCTAGTAACTTCCTATGATCGTAAGTACCTTACAGTAGCAGGCAAAAGCATTGCCTGTCCTGTCTCAATCCTTATAAACAGGTCATTCCAAGATTCTCATGTTTCCTTTCTATGGAAAAAAACAATCACATATTAACCCTCTACACAAAGGAGGAAATTCAACAGACATCACTAACTTTAGACTTGTAGCAATCTTATTCTCCTTTCCAAAATACCTGAATATGGATTCAAAAACAATTGCAGGAAGAGCTCCTATACCCTCACATAATATGGCTCCCATCCTTTCCATAGTACTAACACTGCACTTATATAGATACTGTCAATAAAGCTAGAGATAATGGCAAACTAATCTCCTCCTTATTTCTAAACTTGTTTAAAGCCTTCAACAAAGTTTGACACAGCAAACTCCTACTTCAAATGTCCTCACTAGGTCTCTCTCAGCTCATCCTTCTATGGTTCACAATCTACTAATACAATAGGTATCAGTCAGTAAAATGTACTCCATCCTCTCTCCATAACTCCCAGTCACCACAGGAGGATCACAAGACTCTGTCTTTGGTCCCCTCCACTTTCTCATTACCACTTTCTACATATCAACGCAAAAGACCTCCCTAATGCAACATGTAGATGACTCCACACTCATATGCATATCAGACAACCTGGCACATCTGTAAAAAATTATTCAGGAAGTAGTAACAGCCACGAAACATGGTTTATATCTCACAACTCAAACTGAACCAAAAAAAAAAATGAACTACTACTTTTTTCTCCAAATCTCTCTCTCATGAAAAAAAAAATGAATCTTCTCTTACTTATACAGCCATTGAAGCCACTTCTCATAGCAAATTATTAGGGATGATAGTGAATGATATTCTTAAATTCGACCTGCCTATACCTAATTGCATAACAAATAACCAGACACTAGGGATGATTAACAGAAACAAAAACTTTCTCACCAATGCAAGTAAAACTACACTTGCCACTATTTCCTTCTCCTCTCACTACTTTGTGGCGTTCCCTTCTTTGCTAACCTCCAAGTATCACAAAAATCAAAACCTGAACAATACTATAATAAAGTTGCTGAATATGCAGCAAACACCCTTTTAGAACCCACCATATAGCACTAAAAAGCCTAGCATGGTTAGAACTACCCCATCAACTAACATATACACAGCTTTGTACCACCTATAAAATTATCTAGCATCCATCAACTTGTTCAGCATTAAATACCATTCTACACAACTATAACTGATCACTGCAATTCAATGACCAAAAACTCCTCTCTGTCCACTAACCTATCAAATCTGCTGTGCATGGTCTGCACTCATAACACGTTGCTAATGCCTGAAACTTCTTATCTGTACCCATCAGGTCAATACCCTCCCTCCCATCCCTCAAAACCACTATGAAAGATGTCCTAGCCAAAATGTGTTTCTATTCTTGCTCAACACCAGGATAAACTATATCCCTAAATATGAACATGTAACTATTCATACCTTATACCTCCTTACACTCCCTTCTTTACTTCAATCTGTTTCTCTCCAGACTCTATCTAAACATGCCATAAATCTGTTTTTTTCTCTCACTTTACACTGCAGTTCCTGTTTGTATCATACTAACTTCCCTTTAATTTCTCTCTAAAGTGGCTAAAATTTCTCGAAATATTAAATCATTGTCATATATCTTGTATCTGTTCTTAACCAATGTTTTCATATTATGTCTAATTTGGTATAATTATTTAAACTGCAGTTGTTTTTGTATTATTTTTGTAGATTGTAAAATTATTGTTCGTAAAATGTTTTTGTAATACTTTGGAGCTTTTCTCTCTGGGCCTCTGCTGAAAATGGACTACTTCCAGTTAGACTTTCCCAGTAATTAAATGCCAAAAAATACATAATGTACAGTCCTGAGAGATGTATGGCTACTTGCTTCACATTATAAAGATTATCAAAGAAGGATAAAATTTTTTTCTTCAAATAAAAGAAGCATTTATTATAAATACGTCATTGTTACTTCACTTACATATTGCATCAACCCATCTTTTATACAGAAATTAAACCTTAAAATTCACATCATCATATTTCAAATGTTTACTCTGCGTGCTACTCTTCGAACGCCCTTGCTGTTGTGGTTACAACATCCTTATCCCATGCATGCACACACACACACACACACACACACACACACACACACACACACACACACACACACACACACATATGCATGACTGCACACCCTCACGCACACACACATGCATGCATGTACGCGTACATGCACACACACACACACACACACACACACACACACACACACACACACACACACAAAATACTGCTGCTGTAATGTCACTTTTCCATGAGTCTTCTTAATTATATATCCATATCGCAAAGTCTTCTTGTTGGGACGTGATGGCGGAATTCACCAGAACACCAAACTGCACTAGAAATGTTGGGTTTAAGTTTTCTTAAATCTAGACCCAAGTAAGTAGTAGGCAGACAGATGAAGATGCAAAAAGATGTGAGAGATGCAATATGTATACGAGGAAATGTGGCTTGAATCTGATTCTTCTCTTCTGTTCTCTTCTCTTCTCTCCTCTTAATGGTCTGGAACAAACTTTAAATGGAATTCTCTGTAATGTTCATAAGCAAGCATAACTCTTAACCTCTTAGTGCAAGAACTATCGATACAGATAAAAATAACAGGGGACAAAGGCCAAAAATTAGGAACAAATGTTAAACATTGGTCTTATAGAAAGTTGATACAGTAACAGTTTTTGCATTAGAATGCAATTCTGAATGATATGAAGTCTGAAATATTGGTCAATGTTTAGTGACGTCAATCTGCAATGATTGTCATAAAAAATAAACTTTATGAGAAACAAACCAAAAATAAGAAGCAAAACTCTGGACATTCGGTGAAATTCTGAACAGTTGAGAAGTATGTGTGTGTGCGTGTGTGTAGGTGTGTGTGCATGTGCGTGCATGCGTGTGTGTGTGTATGTTACACAAGGAAAAGAAGAACTGAAACATTAAAAAAAAAATCAACATGTAATGCTGTGATGTTGCCACTCTGGACCAGTAATCAAAGAGCCTGAATCCTCACCACTGACAGTGGAGAGGGATGTTGATTTGAAATACAAATGGATAAACTCAGTATTTCCAGATGCAGACCTCTCTGCATTAAGCACAATTTCTCTTAAGAGCACACAGGAAACACACACAGCCCGGGGTCTGCGTTTCTCTATCTGTCTCCCTTCAGATTCCTAATACGAATTCTCACTGGTACAGCTGTAGTGTTAGGTCCTCAGCAGAGTGTCCAAGCCAAATCCTCCAGCACTGTCTCTGTGAAACCAATGTTTCATGTCCCTGCTCCAAGTAACTGACTCACACATTCTTTGACATATACTATATACACACACAGGAAAGGCTTGCTCTTCCAACTCTGCCCAGACTATAAGGTAGATTCACTGCCACCAGTCAGTTACTATAAGGCTCTTAAAAGGGTATTCAATTAAAATGACTGAAATTAATATTAATACAAATGGTGATGTTGACCAAACAGCAAGGCTTTCAGGAATGGACAGAGTAAATACTCTCAAATTAAATATTTTCTAAAAAGGACCAGCCACAATGAAATGTTTAAATAGATTTAATAATAAATAATAAAAGAACAAGAAAATACTAAATATGTAGTTACAGTAAACACCAGAGTTGCAGTCACAGGGAATACTAAAAATAGCACTGATGGAAAGTTTCACACAGTTGTAGAAAATAGTATTTCTAATCTCACTACTTTTTCCTGACTAATGTAAAAGAATTACTGTTCCCTAGTTAAGTTAATTACTAACGCAAGGCAAGATGACATGGGTTTGTGGTCCTTGTTGTCAGGTCCAATACAGAATACTGAGAGCAATTTCCTACTAATATCTAAATATTATTTCAGTGCTGATTACACAATGACATCACATCTGGTATCTGACTTTGTTTCCCACACTCACTATTACTGGAAGCTAACAGGATTTTAGCACCTATGTTACCATACACATAGAAAGAGCTTTGCTCAGATCTCCTGGAAGAAATAAAACCATAAAACCATTCACTCTTCCCACATGAGCTACCAGTTATTCTCTAGCACAGACATTGCATCTCTGGATCCATGCAAAACTGTGAGATAACATATATATGGCTTAACCCATTAAGTAATTTAATTTCAAGAATATTTTGCAAAGTCAGGTGGATTAAGATTAACCTCTTCCCTTCCAGTATATGCTGTTACAATGTATACATTTAAATAGCTACAATAATGCATGTACATTTATTTGTTTACCTGCAGGGTACACTGCTGATATATTTTAACACATGCAAACCTCACAAATACATTTTCAGCACAATCATCTGTCCAAATCAATTTAATATACACATGACATATAATTATTTACAAAATTCCAGCTAGCTATGCTGGCATGTGTTACAAATCTGCTGCCTATTTCTCATGGCATGGCTGGCAGCACCTCCTATTGTCACAAATGTAACAGTATTTCAAGATTTCAATGGTGGTAAAAAGACATGTTTCTACACCTGATGTACACTGATTTGGGCTGATGTTTCTTCCACTGTAACAATGTAACACTATGTAAACTGCAGCTGCAACTATGCTTGGGTGGGTGATCAACTGTTTCCACACCTATCCCAAAGGTCATATATGGTTACACACCAAGGTACCTGAAAGGTTTGGACTGTTTGTGCGCTCCTGCTAAAGAAACAACCTACCTCACCTTATCACTCTACCTTTCTTTACACAGCACTAAAACTGGAATTTGCAATATGAAGTAAAATTTGGGTTTCCTAGGTTCATAGGTAAGTACTAGGCCAGCTGCCCTTCTGTGCCATTGTAAGCATAGCCATTTTCTCTTTTTATGCTTGAAGTAATCTACCCCATTTGTTTAGAGATTGCCTTTACTCATCCCATGGTTGAAAAGTATACATTACCCCTAATAAGAATAAGTGGGATCATACCATTGATAATTTCTGGGGACCCATGCAAGGGATAAAGCATTTAGGAGCTGCCTCTCTGTTCATTAGTAGTGCAGGGACAGTTTTGGAGTGAATTTTCTGCTTCTCATCCATAGATCTAAGTTGCACTTGAAAATGGACAGGGATGAACTTTGTTTTGTTTTATGTGGATGGGGAGTTTGTACCATAGCAGTGGTATCCACTGCGAAATATACCTGTCTCTCAAAACCATTCCGCTGATGTTGCAGAAGAGGTTTAGATCCCTAGATCAAGTATTTTGATTCCATTTGACTTGCTGATATGCAGTAAACACACTAATATTGGGTCACAGGATGCCTTGGATGCCAGGCACAGGTTACCTCTTATCTGTAGGATACCAAGTACTGTAAGACGACTTTTATTCAGCCCATGTATGACATGTTGTTTAGGTCTTTTATATCTTTTTAGTGAACTATCTCTGTGGGCATACTAGTTGTTGCACATGTCTGGAGAGATATATGTTAAAGGGGACATTACATTCAATAACTGGCCTAATGAGGGTTGACAAAATGGAGGCAATGGCATCACTAGCTCCAGAAACAAACCCTTTGTTAATAAGCTGTGCAGTATGAACGGACTTTCTTACAGCAGTAGGCACATGCTGGTTAAAAGTTAGGTCACTGTCGACAAAGTTTTCTAATCCTGAACAGGTGGATCAACTCTTAGGGGTGTTTTGTCAAATGCAGCAGTTCCCTTGGGTATAGGACTTCTCAAAAGATACAATAATATAGTTTTTGGCATTTAGTTTCACACCATGATTTTGGCACCAGTTATTTATTTGGGACAAATCTTCCTGTAGGATGGCTAAGTCATTTGGGGATTCAGTGACCACTCCTAGCTTGCAGTCATCTGCAAACATAGTCAGCCAGAGCCC
Organism: Protopterus annectens; assembly: GCF_019279795.1. Lineage (NCBI taxonomy): Eukaryota > Metazoa > Chordata > Ceratodontiformes > Protopteridae > Protopterus > Protopterus annectens. The sequence goes on from NC_056728.1 coordinate 198,105,384, forward strand.
TTTGTTATTGGCTTTTCCTTCTGAAAAGTAGATGCCAAACAGGAGAGATCCTAGCACAGAATCCTGGAGAACTCCACTGGTAACTGGTCTCTTTGTGGAGGTAACGTCTCATATTTTAATTATCTGCATCCTACATATTAACCAGTTGGCAATCCAGTGGGTGACATAGGAGTTTATTCCCAGTTTATGTAGCTTTTCTATTATGCCTGAGGGGGGGACTGTGTCACAAGCTTTGACCAGGTAGAAGTATGTGGTATTTATCATTTTGCCTTCATTCATTGCTTTGGTGACCTTTTCAAGAAAATCAACCAGTTTGAGTAATCATGGCCTCTCTTTGATGAATCCAAACTGAGACAGGTCTAGTGTTTGGAAGTTCCCTATATCCTGAAGGATTAATTCCATAAGTCTTTCTGTGGCTTTGCATATGAGGCTGGTGAGACTTATGGGTATATAATTGCATGGGTCTATGGAATGTTTCTCCTTATGCAGGGGAAAGACTGTAGCTATTCTCCATTTGCTTGGTACAAAATCTGTACCGAGGCTGAAACTGAACAATGTTGTTAGGGGGTGTGGCTAAATCATGCTTCATGCTATTTAAAATGCATCCAGGGATAGCTTTTGATAGCACTTTTAGGACTTGGTCTTGTATGATAGCTGGAGGTGAGTCAGTTTCAGATATGTCTTAGGGGACAGATGTTGGGGAGAGAGGGGTAAAGTTACAGCTACATCTATTGGCCAGTAGGTTTTTGCTATATCGTCAGCCTCAGTGTAGGTAGCATCTTTCATAATCAGCTCAGTGCATTGCTGTGTTGTGCTTTTGAGATTACAAATATGCATTGTGACTTGGGTAGCTATTCTAGCCAAAAACTTGGCTATGGTGGATTTTATTAAGCTCCTCAGTTGTTAGGGCTCTAACATTCTAGGAATTAATCTTCTTAACTTTTGGTCAAAATTATTTTCCTTTTATTATAAAGCTTGTTGACAATATGGTTACACCATGTGGATTTGTTTCTGGGGTTTGCCCTGCACTGTTTTCTGTGGGGTACAGCTGTATCCAATGTGGTGGTATACATTTCTGTGTATTCAGTGGAGTTAATTGGATTAGATGGGGATATGAAGTTTGCCAGTGTATCACTCAGAAGTATGCAGTTCATGTTAAAGACATTTCTAAAGGCACCATGGGAGGAAGGGATCTCTGGTTTCAGTTTTATTTTGAAGGAGACTGCTTTAAGGCCAGACCTAGCAGGTGATTAAAATACACAAGGGATGGTGCAAGGAGCACCTATATTAGGAATGACAAGATTCAAGATGTAATTCCCCCTAGTGGGTACTAAATGTTCCATGGCATTTGTAGTGACAAAGTCTGGGACTCTCTCTGCTTGTGTACTAGTTGGATAGTTTAGATCACATAGGAAAACAGTACTGGGTTTCATACTAAGTGATTCTAGCTCATACTGATAGGCATTGTAGCTTTTTTTGTCACAGACTGAGATCCACAGCTAGCTAATATATAGCAAAGCACCTTTTTGATGGTTATTTGGACATTAGAAAACTGTACTGCATCAGGCTGCTTTACCAGTCTTGTTGCAAGTCTCTTCTGGATGTAGTTTGACAGCCCCACCTTTTTTCCACTTCTGCACAGCAGCTGGTCTAAATGTGAGGAAAGAGTTAAAGCCAATTACTGAAGTCAATTATTTTTTGCTCATTTTGTGGCATCATCCTTGGAGAAGGCACTCAGTGCTAGGCTCATGCCTGCACTGGACACATAGTCTGAGAGCTCCATCATGTATCATTTCACATCGTCCAGGGAGGCACACCATCAGGTCACTGACACCAGCATGAACTATGACAGAGTCATATTGGTAATTGTTCAAAGACTTGAGTTCATGCGTGATTTGATGGATCCTGGCACCAGACAAGTAACTAACCATCACTCTTTCCTTGCTCAGCCTGGTAGGAGGCACATCTGTATGTCCTGGAGTCACCTATAACAAGAATGTTTGCTTGGGTCGATGTCTGTCTTACGGGCCCAGCATCTGTGATTTTGGGATTCCTTTGGGACTCCTTGTACTATGTGTGAGGAAGTAGGCTTAATATGCTGAGTGTGCTTTGTGCCTGTGTTGTGTTTTAGGTAAAAACCTTGGGTGACTGAAATTGTTATGCGCACACAAAAACACATATACATCACCTGTTCATCAGGATTCTCATACTCAACTACCAAAACTACATCCCCAGCTTTCAATAGGAGCTCATCGCTGTCTGCAGCATTGTAGTCATGTTGGACTTGCACCTGAAACAAATGACAGAAAAAGATAACTTGAACAGAATGCCAACATATTTGTACATAGAATATTTAGTGACTGGCTATCAAATGATGGCGGCTTTACTTGCATCTAAAACAGTGCAACAATGAGCTACATGTGTCCTCAGTGCTTGATAAGTCACTACAAATGAAAGTTTACATTTTTAAGTTTGTTGTCACTTATAACCATCTTAATAAGGAGGTTAGGTGAGCAGTAAAGAGTCAGATCTGACATCAACGAATAAGGGATGATAAAGTAACCTACAAAAGCAACCTGAAATAAAATACATTGCAAAAACAGTACACTTCAATGCTTCACAGTCACGCTTACAACTTACTGTCTTTAAAGAAGCTTTAGTGCTGTAACCACATTGGTATTTTCTATGCAATTCTGCAAGTCACTGTATAAAGCATCTAATTTTTCATGTCCTTTTTTATCTGATATTCAGTTTTAGGACTTGGTTCCCTGACCTGGTGTCACCTCCCCTCACAGTGGATTCTGAGCACTGAGTTTCAAATAAAACAGGACCAAAGCTGCTGCATATTTAAAAGTGAACTTGAAACTATTGCATCAGATGTCTATTTTTGTAAAACCGTCTTGGAAAATTTCAGCATCATTTACTGAAGACATTATTTTACCTGCTTTACAGTCATTTGCATACTTGGTTATCCAGAACCAATTTTTTCTTTTATATCTACTAAGAACAGTCCATAAAGAAGTTCGCCCATTAGGGCAGAAAGGAACCCCGTACCCTATCTAGTTGAGTCCTGTTGCTTAACCAGTGTTTTACTAAGTGAATTACATATAGATTGACATGTAATGCTTTAATTTGTCAATTATTCCCTTATGTGGGATTGTGCTGAGTCCATCAAGATAAGAATTACTGTCACCCTTGCATCAAATGCTGCTGTTACCTCTGCAAATAATGTCAAAAAATTCAGTAGGCAAGATCTGACAAAGCAGTACTGTTCCACATCAAACACAACTAGTCTCCTGTGTTATTCTGGTGTTATTCTTGATAAGCTCTAGTATCATTCTCTCCACAATTTTACAGAGGACAACAGGCTGATTTGCCCCCTCTTCACCCAGAACTGGTACCATTACTGCCACCAAAGGTTAGGGATATGTCAACCAGGCAATGTTTGTTTGCTAACATTTTGTTTCACACAGCTAATAGGGGTTTAGCCAGTTTGCCTTGACTCTGTGTAGGAAATCATCTGGTAAGTTGTCTGGTCCCATGGATGCTTAGCTTTTAATCTGGCTTGGGGCAGCAGTTATACCTGTAGTCATATCAGGGAATATCTCCACCTGTCATTATAGCATTTTGACATGACTTTGCTTTTTTCCCCCTCCACAGAACCACTTTAATGGCTTCTCTATCTGCTAACATCAGCCCATTCATTCTGTGGTGCAACAGCCAGGCATCCACAGGACAGTCAAAGGTAGCCCAGTTGTCCATACAGCCTCCAAGATCAAGAGTCTGATGGTAAGGCCTGTGGAACAGCCTACCACTCTCCAAGTGTCACATCTCCAACTTTCATAGTGGCTCTGCAAGCTCCACTCCATTCTGCCAGCCACAGGGAGAGTGCAATCCGCAGGTTTGCCAACTATGTTCCATGGGCATTGTGGGTAATCATCTAGTACTCCTACTAGATGTAATCTAAGCGGCAAGCCAGTGCCACCTCCTTTCTTCCAAGATGGAAGAGCCCAACATTAACAGAGCTTTGGTCACTTGAGCTGTAGTCAGGGCTTTATCCCTCTAAATCATTGTAGCTGGCATATATGCATTTGCTTACTGTGAAAGTTGCACAAATGGCTGGGTGATCCTTTCACTGCTTACTAACAACAGGTACCTTAATTTGTCCCTTTCAAGCTTATGTTGTAATTACATACCTTTTAGGGCATGAAGCAGCATGACTATGCACCAAAGTAAAAAAAAAATACAATTCACGTATCCCTGATGTAAAAAAAGGCACCTGACACAGTTTGTTAAAAATCTCTTAGCACTGCTAATGTTAAATCTTACTTGAGCATTAACAATAACCAACACAACAGTATCCAAAGCATTTTTAGAGCTTTAAAAGCTGTAATATACTTCACTGATGCATAAATTAAAGTGTGGTAGAGGGAATTGTCTAGCTGTTAACACCATTTATTCATCAGAGGGACAATTAGCTTCTGCCTGATGTCTCTGTAACATCACTAAATACATTACAGTTTTCAGGTCTGTAAGACACTCTGCACTCCGTTCTTTTTCCCTGTAAGTAGTAGCACATATTAAATTTATTTATTTATTTCCAGTTTGATGACCGGGGAGGTCCACTGGGCTCAAAAAGCCCGTTTTCAGTGGAGGCCCGGGGAGAAAAGCTCCAATAATACATAGTACAAGCTCCATAATATGAAGTACAATACATAGTGGAAACAGAAACAAACTAAGCAAATTTTACATACAAAACAACAAAAACTAAACAAAAGTTAAACAGCAGCTTGGAGAAGGATGCAAATCCTTGTTAAAAATCTCTTAGCAATGTATTTTTTCTTAACTTTGGTGCATTGTCATGCAGCTTGGAGAAGGAAATAAAGCACCATGGACTACAATGAACTGTGACCATTAATCTGCAGTCCTGGCTAACTAGTTGTACTCATCTCTGGAGCGTCACCCTACAATGCTCTCCAGGTGAACTTCTGACATCCATGTCTCAAAACATACACAATTGGTACAGCTTCAAAACTGCTATTAATCCTCTACAGCACTGCTTTCAGACATTAATATATAGGTGAGTTCATAGTCTGAGAGAGAGGATTTGTTAAAAAAGTATGTTGCTCATGAACTTCAACTTAGACTTGTTTCTATGAGTCAGACATTTTCTGAAATCTCAGCAGTACATATTTTAGTGCTGTAAACCTTATTAGTACTAATATTCCACCAAAGAGCTTTTCTGAGTTTGTATGAACATTTGTTGGCTGCTTGTATGTGGTCAGGAATAAAGAAGCTAATGTCATATAATTCACTGAGAGAATCCTGATCAGATATAGGATTACTAAAAATAATCCCAGGGATTCAGAAAGAAACCTAACGTTTGTTGTAAGAGTTATGACCAAAATAGACTCTTTCCAGGATTGTGGAAAATGCAATTCAGAGACATGTTAGCCACAACTAGGAAATACATCATTACTGGATAATTTGCTTGTCTCTGAATTATCTGTAATTACTGCAAATCAGCACATCAAGCGGCCCATGCGTCTCGTTTGCACAGAAAAACTACCATTCACAACCCCCACACACACAAGCATACACTGACAAACTTCTTACCGGTCCCTGATTTGAAAGAACGTCTCTGATGCATCTCATTTTTGCCCCTGCCCTCATAAATAAGGAAGCCTTAGTGTGTCAGTCAATAATGGCAGACATTAAAGTTTCATTTTTCTTATTGTTTGTAAAGTGTATTGTTATAAACACAAAGTCCCAACACGTCTTACAGAGTCCAAAAAACTGTTTAATTAAGCGCTTTTCGTTGCCACTAATACGGCAACTTCTTCAGATTACATAAATAATGTTTACGAATTTTTAAATTAGAATGTTTTCCCGCTATTTGGTGGAATGAGTAGTAGTTATTTCTAAGTGGATGACTGAGAGAAAGTGTGCATTAAGATCGCTGAAACTGGTGTAGCGAATGAAGCTTAGTTCTAATGTTTTAATTACTTAATATTAATGAGTGGTAACTACGTAACAGCTCAGCTGTTTACAGATCACATGGTTTTATTCTTTATTTAAACTGATTCAAACATTTTTATGTAATCTGAAGAAGTTGCCGTATTAGCGGCAACGAAAAGCGCTTAATTAAACAGTTTTTCGGACTCTGTAAGACTTGTTGGGACTTTGTGTTTATCTAGTTTTCGCGGTTCATTTACCTAGTGTGTTTTTCGTTTCAAAGTGTATTGTGATTAACTTTTTAAGTACATCCAAGTAATAGTTTAAAACTAGAACGCTCCTGATATCTCCTCTCATTCATGACCTGTCCCTTGTAATGCACAGACCACTGTAGTCAGTGAATAATGTCAGATGCAAATGTTTTATACTTCCCATAGTGAAAAGAAAAACATTCATGACAACATAAGCTCATCAAAAACCTGCCCAGGTGATCTGCAGAGTCCTACAGCAGCAGAAGGAGAAAAGAGACTGTTTTGATTTAAGTACTTTTTTGGCCTGTTTCTTGTTAGAAATTGCTAATTCCACCTAAACACTCGCTTTCTAGCACTTATTTGATACAAAAAGCCTTTTACAACTGTTTAATTGTACTTATTTACTGTTTTGCACTTTAAACTCATTTTTAGAGCGAATCAAAGGCACAAAAAACTTGCACCTTTATGCGATTAGTCACAATAAGTTAGATAATGCTTTAGCGAAACATGTTCATTCGAATATGGGTCATCAGTTTAAGTTCATAGGTATTGATAATATTTTGCAGGACACTAAGGGTGGACCACTTTCTTTCAAGCTGGAAGAGTTGGAGTTATTGTGGCAGATTAAACTTGATTTGTTTAATATGCCAGGCTTGAATGAATCATGCTCTATCACTAGTGTGCTTAAACTCAAAAGTTTACAAAGATAAATCTGAATCTTGATTCAATTATTCAATTTTTCTATTTTTTTCTTATTATTTTTATACATTTTTCAATAATATGTTGTGACAAAATACTGATTGTTTTTTAACTAGTACGTTTTAATATATGAATCTTTATTACATTAGATATGAGCTTAAGAGAAATTTTCTGCAATATTTATGGCTGTATTTAGGGGTAATGTCTTTTTAAATTGTCAATTAAGATTTGTCCCGCGTTTTTTGAATGAGTGTGTATTTAAGATCAATTTAGAACATGAATGATTACTTCTGATGAAGTTTGCATTGTTGCAAATGAAAAGCACTTAAAGTTGTTACTGTTTTCCTGTTAAGAACATTAAACCTGTGTGAAGACTCAACAGCAGCTTGGACCGTGTGGTTCGTTTTTATCATTTTTAGAGCATTTAAACTGCTTTAACTGTTGTAGGTTACGCACTCAAGTGCGATAGCCATTTTTCATAGGTTCATTGGGTCACAGGTTGGTACTAGTCTATCGGCCCTAGGGCCTATACAAGCCTAGCCATAAGAATTACCTGTATATTTCTTCCCACAATATTTACTTCCCTGGACCCCTGTCTAGTAGGGCGACTGACATGATCCCTTTTGAATTTCCTATCTCCCATCCAATCATCAAAGTTCCTTTTGAAGAGGGCCAAGGAGGTGCTCTGCTTGACATGTATGGGCAGTCTATTCCAGAGTATGGGGAGTCTCTGGGTCATGAACCTATCCCGCCAGCATGTTTTCTTCATTGTGATGACAAGGTTTAGATCCCTGGAGCGTGTGGCTCTGAGGGATTGGGATTTTTTTAAATGCAGCATGTCCAACAGCTCAGGGTTTAACATGGCCTGGTATGTTAAGCAGAGATCGCCTCTGAGTACACGAGATGCCACAGACTATAGCTGGAGTTTTTTTAGATGGTCAGCATACTGCATCTGCTTTAGGCCTGTGATTCTTTTAGTGAGGTATTTCTGCGGCCTCTCCAGCTGTTGCAAATGCCTTGTGAGGTACATACCAAGTGGGCTGTTGTACTCTATAATGGGTCTAATGAGGGATAAGTACAATGGGACAATGAACTCCTTTTTTGTGGAAGAAAAGCCCTTAGTGATGAGGTGTGCCACATAGAAGATTCTTCTGACTGTTGTGATGTAGTTATCAAAGGTGAGACCACTGTCCACCTTCATCACACTTTCGGTGTTTAGTGTACTGCCACCTATGTAGTAATTCATGGGTACTTGTTTTTTTCCCAAAGGGGATAACTATATATTTCTTGGCATTAAGCTTGAGCCCATGGCTCTGGCACCAAGCATCTGTTGCTGTAGGGCCCTTTTGTAGAATATCTACATCATTTGGGGATTCAGTAATGGCTCCCAGTTTGCAGTCATCTGCGAACTTTGTTAGCCAGAGTCCCTTAGTGTTGGCCTGTACTTCAGAGAAGTAGATGCCAAATAAGAGCAGTCTCAGGACTAACCCTGAGGTACTCCACTTGTCACTTGTCTGAAGCTGGATTTGGAGTCGGCTACTTTTTCAATCTGGGTTCTGTCAGTAAGCCAGTTGGCAACCCATCGAGTGATGTAGGGATTTATGCCCAACTTAGTAAGTTTATCTATGATTCCAGAGTTGGGGATGGTGTCGAAGGCCTTGGCGAGGTCCAGATAGGCTGTGTGGACCGCTTTACCCTTGTCCACAGCTCTGGAGACTGATTCGAAGAAGCCAATCAGGTTCAGGAGAAAAGATCAGCCCTTCACGAACCCAAATTGGGTGGAGTCCAGTGTTTGAAGGTTGTCAATGTCTTTGTTTATAACTTCCATGATAATGCGTTCCATGCCCTTGCAGATCAGGCTCATCAGACTGATGGGACAGTAGTTCCTGGGATCCAAGGTGGATCCCCCCTTGTGGAGTGGGATAACTGTAGCTGTGTGCCACTCAGTGGACACGAAGCCTGAGGTGAGGCTATGATTAAACATGAGACTTAGGTGAGGTGCCAGTTCATTTTGTAATTCATGTAGTACACAGCCTGTCATCTGGTCCCAAGGATGCTCTGTTCTTAGCTTTGGAGAGTGCGGTTTCTACCTGTGTGGCTGTGATTACCAGAATTTGGCAATTTTTGGTATTGAGATGGGCCCTTTAGGGGGTGAGAGGGGGCTGAAGTTGGCACCAAATCAATCTGCCAGGATATTGGCAATATCCTTGGGATCAGCATATTTAATGCCATTCTGTTGTAGCTCAGAGCAGATCTGTGCATTGCCATTTAGATTCTTGACATAATTATAAAATGCCTTGTGGTTGTCTTTGGAATCTTTGGCAATTTTATTTTCGTAACTAGCTTTGGAGGATTTTAAGAGGGGTCACTGCTTCTTACGGAGGCTGGTAAGGGAGTTTTTTACATTCTGGGATTTTCCTCTTTTCTGCAACAGTTTCTTCCTTCTGTTGTATAATTTGTTTATGGCAGGGGACCACCAGATTGGGTTCCTTTTTTTGGAGGAGAGCGTCTCAGTTCTATTTGGGATGGCACGATTCATGCACAAGTGGATGTGCTCATACAGTGCCTTAGTGTGGGATACAGCAGTCGAACTTTCAGACCCTGTCTGCATGGATGCCATGACGTTTTTCACTTCTAACTTGAGTAGCATGAAGCTGGCTGTGGAGAAGTTTTTTACAGAGGTTTCCTTACTGGGGGTGGGATGTGGATGTAAAGGTTGAATTGCTTATGGTCAGACCTGGCCAGTGAGGGGATGACCACTAGTGTGGAGCATCTATCTCCCATGCTGGTAATGACCAGGTCTAGGATACTGGAGCCCCTTGTGGGGACAATGGATTAGTTGATCCAGGACGTTGGAATTTATGAATTCCAAGAACCACTGGGAAAAGGTGTTGGTACCGGAGTAATTTTTCCAGTTAATGGCAGGGCAGTTGAACTCACCCACTATTAGGGTGTTTGGTTGTATCTTAATATTTTCTAGTATGTTTAGAAAGGTGTAGTGAGAATCTTGGGGCATGGTGGGGGATCTGTAGCAAGATAAAATTTGGATTGCAGTCTTGCCTAGTGTTAATTGAACCTAGAGAATTTCAGATGCACTGTGTTGGGCAACTAGCCTGGAGGTGTGAATATCCTTGGTGAATATGGGCACTCCTCCACCTTTAGTTTTTCGGTCTTGGTTTGGTGGCCGAAACGTGTGGTAAGAGTGTAGCCTGGTATTGCAGCGGTGCTCTCTGGAGCCTTGAATCAGGTCTCAGTTACTGCACAGACATCAACGTCTTCCATTTTTAGGAGTGCCTCGAGAGAGTGCCTTTTGAGGTTTAGACTTCTAGCACTGAGTAGCATTACCTTCAGATTTTGCATGCTTGTGTCTGTTACAGTGGGAGTTTTGTCCTTTGAACCTTGCCTAAAAAAAGGCACTATAGGGGTTTCTGTGCTTTAAAGTGATTATTTTGTCTCAACTGCCTTAAACTCTAAAAAAACAAAAAAATAAGCTAACCTATACTTACATCCCACCTTTCTGAAGCTAGTATAGTCCAGTTTTCAGAGTTTGCTGAATCCAGGACTGTTTAGTAGTTCCTGTGTTGGCCCATACCTTACTTGGATAGAAGGACGTTTCTCTGTTCACCAGTGAGAGTGGGGAGCTTTGAGCAGCCTATCTGTCCCTGGAGGAGTGGTTTTCAGCTCAGACTTTGTAGTTTATTTGCCATTTTGGGCTAATTTCTATCCCTTTTATCTTCCTGCTACAAAAACCTGCTTTTGCGTGGTTTTGTGCACCGCTGGTTAGCTGGGGTTAACCATCCACAAAGTCTGCTCTTCAGATTTTCCCTTATAACTTGTCCATCTTTCAGCCTAAAGCACTCAAACCCGCACCTTTTAGCTCAGCACTTGTCCTAAACCTACTGTGGCACTAGATAAACCCCCAAAACTCAACCCCCCATCTGCCAAGAAGGAACTAGTCTTTTTACTTCCCTACTTATTCAGGCATGTCCAAGAGACATCTCCCGGTGTACTCTCCAGTCTACCTGATGAGCATGGGCATCTTGAGGCAATGCTACAACTGCCTCATGTACACAGACAACCCTCTCCTCCTACCACCAAACACTAACACTTGTGAGAGATGCACTTATACAGCCAATCTAGAGGCAAAGCTCTCACCAACCAAGACTGGAACAGACAGTCAAGAGGAGAAAGTAACAATTCGCAACACCCCACTCTCTACACATAGACCAACTAAACCAACACCTCCAAAACCCACACATAAAAACACCAAGACATATACTGAGGCTCTGATTAAAAATCTGAATTTGCCTAGGCAACAGAGACCTCCAAAGCAGACAAACAAGCAACTTCCTTTCACCAACACACCCCAAACAACACACAGCCCACAAACTCGGTGTGCCAGACAACCACAGCCCATAAGGCAAAGCAACATACCCAACAAACTAGTGATAGGTGACTCTATAGTCAGGCACACTGATGTCCCACTCACCAGGCTAGACAAAGAGAAGGTTACTGTCAGCTGTTTGTCAGGTGCCAGAAACCGCCACATAACACTCGGGTCACTGCAAGGCAAGTACAAATATGACACTGTCATAGTCCATGGTGTAAATGACCTGAGACGTACCTACCTGAACTACATGAAAAAAGACATGGAAGAGCTCTCCAATCTTGTAGCCCAGGCAGGTATGACCCTAGCCCTGAGTAGCATCCTGCCTTCACCAAAAAAATGATACAACTGTACAAGGATAAGATGATCAACTTCAACAACTGGCAAAGCTTCAGGTGTCATTCAAAGGGGATCGAGTATCTGTCTGCCTGGGATGACATGCTTGACAGGCCACAATGCTTCACCAGAGATGGCCTGCACCTGTCACCCCTGGTATTCAGAATATTGGCCTAGGCTCTTGCCGCCCCTATAGTGCCTTTTTTAGGGAAGGCTCAAAAAACAAACCCACCGCCATAACAGCTACAGGAAACAAAAAACTGAGGGCAATGTTACTCAACGCTAGGAGTCTAAACCTCAAAATGCACTCACTCAAGGCACTCCTCAAAATGGAGAACATCGATATCTGTGCAGTGACTGAGACCTGGTTCAAGGCTCCTGAGAGTACCCCAGCACTACCAGGCTATAATTCATACCACACGTTTTGGCCACTAAACCCGGACTAAAACACGAAGGGTGGAGGTGTGCTCATATTCATCAAGGACATCCAGGCTAGTTGCAAAATACGATGCCTCTGAAATCATCCAAGTGCAACTAATCCAGGGCAAAAATGCATTCCTAATTGTAGCTTGTTGTAGATCCCCCACCATGACCCAGGATGCTCAAGCCTTGTTCCTGGGGACATTGGAAAAAATGAGGGTCCAACCAAATACCATAATAATGGGCGATTTCAACTACCCCAACATAAACCGGGAAAACTACTCTTGTACTAACCCCCTTGATCAACGATTCCTGGAGTTCATAAACTCTAATGCCTTGGAAAAACTTGTCAATGCCCCCACCAGGGGCAACAATATTCTGGACCTGGTCATTACCAACATAGGTGACCGGTACTCAACATCCAAGATCAACTCCTCGCTAGTCAGATCAGACCATAAACTAATCACCCTAGATATCCACATCCCGACCCCACCCCCACACAAGGAAACCACCGTAAAAAACTTTTCCAAAGCAAATTTCACGCTTCTCAAAAATGAGGTGACTAACTTTGCAATGCCCCTGCAGATGGATAACACAGTCAATACAGTCATGACTGCTGAATCCTACAAAAATACACTCTACAAGCACCTACATGAGTGCATGGATCGTGCTATCCCCAATAAAACCAAGACGCCATTCTCCAAAAAAAGGAAGCTGATCTGGTGGTCTCCTGCCATTAACAAACTTTACAACAGAAAGAAGAAACTGTTGCAAAAGAGAGTAAAAACCCAGGTATGGAGGAACTCACTAACGAACCTCAGTAAGAAACTGAGATATCTCATAAAATCCTCCAAAGCTAATTTTGAAAGAAAAGGTGCTACAGATTCCAAAGACAACCACAAGGCATTCTTTAACTATGTCAATCTCCATGGCAACTCCCAGATATGCACCAAGCTACAACAGAATGGCACAAAATATACAGAGCCAACTGATATTGCCAACATATTGGCAGATAGGTTCAGTGCAAACTTTACTCCCTCCTCACCCCTCAAAGGGCCTATAACTATATCAGATGGTTGTAGAGCCTCGGCAATCACAAACACACAGGTAAAATTGGCACTCTCTAAAGCCAAAAAACACAGAATTAATGAGACCGGACAACATCCCAGGCTGCGTCTTACACAAATTCCAAAATGAACTAGCCCCCCCCCCCTAAAATCCATGTTCAACCACAGCCTCACCACAGGCTATGTACCCACAGAATGGCGAACAGTAACGGTTATCCCACTCCACAAAGGAGGAACCACCACAGACCCTGGGAACTATAGACCTATAAGCCTGACAAGCCTGGTCTTCAAGGCCATTGAACTCATAAAAAAGATATAGGTAACTTCCAAACTCTGGATGCTACCCAATTTGGATTTGTAAAAGGTAGGTCATGTCTCCTAACCTGGTAGACTTCTTTGAAACAATTACTAAGGCCATAAACGAGGGCAAGGTGGTCCACACAACCTACCTGGACCTCGCTAAAGCCTTTGACTCTATTCCTCATTCAGGAATCATTGCCAAACTCACCAGCCTTAACTCATTACATCTGAGTGATGCCTCCAGGTGCATTTGAAGTTAAGTCCTACTGATGCCTCTAGGCGTCAAAAAATGCTTGTTCATATTTGCATAAATAATTCCAAAACCATGCTATGTACAAGGTTTTAAAAGACTTCATCTTAAAGCTTACACATTGACAAACTCAGCTGCATTAATATTTGACCTCTGTCTAGTGCAGGTAAAGAGATATTAACTGTTGTTTTTATGATATTAATTTATACAGATATAATTTCCACATTTTTCTAAATATCTCAAAAAACAAATAACACTGAGAAATCCTTAGCCTCATGGGAAAGCTCTCAGCTAGATAAATAAAATGCTGCTGTCAGTATGTCTGTAACTTGAGTAGATGCTGAGATATTGTAAGTTGTTTACAAAATACTACAAATGTAATAGTTATTGTGTTTACTGTAACTTATAAAATTCATTTTAAGACATAGAACCTAAAGAATACTACCACTATGAAAATCGTCTGTCCTGAAGCGTTTGCCATTTATACCTCTTTCATAACCCCTATGGTTCCAGATATATGAACATTTGTTCAAAATGTGAAGACCTAATTTGATTCTGAAAAAAAGGCTTAGGCTCACCTCTGGGATTATGTCTGGGGCACTGCTCGATAGAGGGGCAGGAACCTAACAATACATGGGTGGCGAAGGCCAATACACTGTTGGATAGGTTTGCTTTGGCCCTCGGGCAGATAGCCTAGCACCTACCTATGAACCTATAAACCCTCTCAATTAGTGCAGAGGACTAATGATCTGGCTTGACAACCTGTTTTCTGTGCCAGGAGTGAAGGGTTCAAAATCCCACATACATCCTTTCACTTTAACTTTTTTTTTCCTTCTTCTTCAAAGGCTTAAGCTAATATGTTAAGAATATCCCTAGTGTGTAGTATTTGCACAGAGGACTAAGTACTTTGTTAAGGAGTTGGGTTGTGTGTAGACAGTTCAGGGTTTGTAATCTCCTCCTTTTACTTTAACATTTTTATAAAGACCTATGGTAATACCTAAAGTTTTGGACTCCCAGAGAGAGCTGAAGGGGAAGATATCATCTCTTTTTTAAACTCATGGATTCCAGAAGTTTTAGATTTAAAAGAAGGTCTCTCATATGGCATATAGAGGGCTCACAGGGCATTAGAAAGGTCAGCTTCAACTTCATCTTCTACACCACGAAGGTCAATAGTAATAAAGTTTTTATCTTACCTTGATAAAGAATTGGTACTAAAAACAGCTTGGAGGAAAAGTCCTTTAAAGTATAATCAAAATGCAATAATTAGCATTCATAGATTAGTTATACTAGCATTCATAGATTAGTGCTAAGCTAACTGCCCTTGCAAGCCATTTAGGCCTACCCAATTATCCCTTGTGAGACTCAAACCCTGCACCTTGTGTTTGTAAGGCAAACACCTTAACCATTAGGCCACCCTCCCAAAAAATTATTTGACAATGATTACTATTCTAGAGTGTTGGAACAGAGGAAACAACCTTGGCCCTTACTTAAGTTACTAAAGCAAAATAACATCAAAAAACAGCTTGACTTTCCTGCCAAGATCTTATATCAAAATTAAATGAGAAATTTCAACAACTTAGAAGATGCCATTGCATTCATTAAAAACAATAATATTATATGTATACCTGAAGATATGGATGGTCATCTCCTTCCTTGAAGAGAGCCTGTTCTTAGAAAGGGGCTATCCTCTGGACCTCTTCAAAAGCCTGGTCGAGGAGGTAAATTCCAAAAGAGGAACTGTCTATCCACCCCTTCTGGGTAAGGGAACGGGCATACCAGCCAGCTCTGTTCCCGTTATCAACAAAGTAAAGGAGTAGCAATGGGGGCATCCTGTGCCACCTTTTACGCCAACGTGGTGCTTCACGTATGGGAGCACAAGTTTGTATTGATCCCCCCTTGGGAGCAACATCTACTACTCTACAGACGTTACCTTGATGACATCTGCATCTTGTGGCAAGGGTCTGAGGATGAGCTTTTGAGGTTTTTTGCTCACATCAATGCAAGTACCAATTTTCTGCAGTTCACTCATTCCACCGATCCAGACCAATTGCATTATTTGGATGTCACCATATACAAAAATTACTTGGAGAACAGTTTTCAATCTAAGCTGTATCGAAAACCTACTTTTTCCAACTCTGTTCTGCACTTTGAGAGTGCACATCCTTTTTCCAGAAAAAAGGCATTGTCAAAGGACAACTCATCAGGGCAAGCAGGATTTGCAGTGGACATGACGACTACATGGCAGAGGTCAGGTTTTGGAAAGTCTGTTCTTAGAAAGGGCTATCCTCTGGACCTCTTCAAAAGCCTGGTCGAGGAGGTAAATTCCAAAAGAGGAACTGTCTATCCACCCCTTCTGGGTAAGGGAACGGGCATACCAGCCAGCTCTGTTCCCGTTATCAACAATGAATTTAAGAACAGTTTTATCTACACCTACTCTTTGCACTCAAGGGAAATGGAGGAATCTGTAAGAAAGTACTGGCCTGTACTTGCCCTCTTTGAAGAGTTTAAGGGGCTATTGCTTGACCAACCTTCATTTGTAAGGAGAAGGAGTACCAATCTCAAGGAAATGTTTGAGAAAAAGCAGAACATTACAAGGAAAACTAACCCAGCAAGAAAGGGAACATTTAAATGTGGGGCATGTAGCCAATGCCATGCCATCTTGGAAGAAAAAAGCATCACCATTCCATCCAGAAGGTTTAAAATCTACCCCACAGGCCATTTCACATGTGGTAGCAAGGGGGTGGTCTATTTAGGCTTCTGCACCACATGCAGCAGTTTCTATGTAGGCAAACGGAAGGGAATTCCATAGCGGATATACGAGCATTTTTATGATATAAACAAAAAGAAAGAAACCAACGCATTTTATAAGCACTCCCTGACCTGTCCAAACATAAAACTGAAATTTATGGTACTGGAGCAAGTTAAGCCTGATGCCAGGGGGGGTGATTGGGAATCAACTTTAGAATATCGAGAACTCCTCTGGCAATTAAAGTTAGATGCTGGGAGACCCCCTGGGCTTAACGGTTTGATCAGTATCAAGCCGCTATTGAAACTAAGAAGGGCAAGACTTTAGTTTGACATTCCCCACACAATTACTTATGGCAAGTACTCATACACATGGGCATGATTTCCACTTAATGCTACACTATACAAAGTCTATGTTAAGGAAAGACCTATTGTATAGCATAGTTTAACTTGGTTAAGATATAGTGTTCTTTTTCCAGCAGGGTTGTCAACAAGACCAAGAAAAGGAAAATATTGTCATACCCATACTAGACATTAGCCTTATATTATACTTACACGAACAACAGTTGGTACGTCAAGTCACTCCATCTTATCCCAATTTTCAAAAGAAGTGCAACTTTTTGCACAAAGCAAATTTTATTACAAAGTTAAACACTATGGTAACAGTGCACAATGTTTTGTTTATTTTTAAGCTATTAGCATTTTTAGTAGTGACAGATGCATTAATGCATTATTTTAAGCAATCTATTATATTTTTTTATATATTTTGTTTTAAAGGAATTTTTAAGCATGTGGAATAGTGCACAGTCTCTTTAAAATGTTAATTGGTAGTGCTTTCTAATTAACCTAGGATTTTCAAGGTATATAAGACACCTGATTCAACAGCATGGTGTCACTTGATAAAGCTCAGAATTTCTCTGAGCGAAAGCGCTTGTGTGTTATTATTCTGTGGTTTTGAATAAAGGAATTATTTGAATTCGTTTGGTGCCTACCTGCATTCACTGAATCTGCCTTGGTGAACTTACAACAAGCTGTTCCATTTCCTGGATGTGTGTGCATCACTTAAAGTAGACTAAGTTGTATGGATTAGCACGTCTATTTCATCAAACACCCTTAGATATTGATAAGATTTTTCTGAATGCCTTTACATCATTGGCTTAACACCACTAATGTTGATTGTCATGTGTGTATATAGAAATTTCCATTATCTGGATGTAGTTATTTGCTAGGTACCATCTCTTAGTAACTAGCTGTTAGTTCATTTATAGAGCTGACCCTGAACATTTTGAAGTTTTGTTATAAATTGTGTAGTCACACTGTATACATTTTATAATCACTTATCTAAATAATTAAATAGGACAAAAAAGGCGAGTACAGGAACCACTTGTAACATTTATTAAGCGCTTTCATCTCCGCAGTGAAGACTTCTTCAGAATAAATAAAATCATCCCCCAACAAACTTTAAATACTCCAAACATTAAGGTAATAAATCAATTAACTACATCACATGCAACTTAAAGAAACCACTCCTACAAACACATAAAAAACATGAATAATATAACAATTTAATATAACAGTTGCCCTGTTAAAAGCCAGTAAATGTTATTAAAACATAATAAACTGAAACCAGGCAAACTATTGTCTGTAATAATTTCACATTACAAATTGTGCCTTAAATCTAAGAACGGGGCTGATAGACCGCACTGTTAAGACCAGCAAATTCAGTTGCATTGGTCCTAATCTGCCATCTAAGCTCAGATAACTCTAAGAAATCATGAAGTGGTCCACCCCTTTCATAGGTTCATAGGTAGGTACTAGGCTATCGGCCCAAGGGCCTATGTAAGCCTAGCCAGCAAGGTTCCATAGCTTATACCACCCAAGAAAGTTATTTTCCTGTGCCACTGTCCAGCAGAGACACAGAAGTGATCCCCGGGGTGTATTTCCTATTTCCCATTCACTCATCAAGATTCTTCTTGAAGAGTGCTAATGAAGAACTTTGCTTGACATAGATGGGTAGCTTGTTCCAGACTATAGGAAGTCTCTGGGACAGGAATCTATTAGGTTCATAGGTTCATACTAGGCTATCTGCCCAAGGGCATTTATAAGCCTAGCCCATAGTTATGTGGCTTTCGCCACCCCTTTAGTTTGAATAAAAACTATGCCTATCATTTTGCTGTGTCTCTGTCAAGCAGTGACACTGAAGTAATCCCTGGGGTATATCTGCGATCTCCCATCCATTGGTCAAGATTCCTCTTGAACAAGGCCAGTGAGGTGCTCTGCCTCACATGTACCGGGATTTTGTTCCACAGCATAGAAAGTCTCTGGGTGATGAATCTGTCCCTCCAGCACGTTCTATTTATAACCGTGTCAAGGTTTAAGTCTCCCGCCCTTGTGGTTCTGAGGGATCTAGATTTTTTGAGGTGAAGCATATTCATCAAATCTGGGTTTGACATGGCCTTATATGTCAGGCACAGGTCACCTCTGAGCAAGCAGTATGAGACTGAATAGAGCTGGAGTTCTTTCAGTCGGGCAGCATAAGACATATTTTTGAGGCCCTTTATCCTTTTGGTGAGGAACTTTTGGGGCCTTTCAAGCTGCAGCAGGTGTCTGGTCAGATACATTCCGAATGGGGCATTGTACTCAATCATAGGTCTAATGAGTGATGAGTACAGGGGGACGATGACCTCCCTTGATCTAGATGGGAATCCCTTCATGATCAGGTGGGCGATATAGAAGGTTTTCCTAACTACTTTAGCAACATGAGTGTCAAACGAAAGGCTACTGTCAACCTGGGTCCCCAGATCCCTGATGACTTTTTCTGTGCTCAGTGGATTGCCACCTATATGGTAGCTAGGGGTAACCTTGTTTTTCCTAAAGGGTATGACTATGCATTTTTTGGCGATTAACTTCAGGCCATGGCTCTGGCACCAGTTATCCATTTCTGTGAGGCCCTTCTGGAGGATATCTGTGTCAGATGTGTTTTCGACTATGGCGCCCAGTTTGCAGTCATCTGCAAACTTTGTCAGCCATAACCCTCCTGTGTTTGCTTGTACTTCAGAAAAGTAGATGCCGAACAAGAGTGGACCCAGGACTGAGCCCTGTGGGACACCACTTGTGACAGGCTTTGAGTCTGACATGGCTCCAGCAACTCTGACCCTGTGGGTTCTGTCACTTAGCTAGTTTGCAACCCATCTTGTGATGTATGGGTTTACATTCAAGCTGATGAGTTTTTCGATGATACCTGAGTGGGGTATTGTGTCGAAGGCCTTTGCCAGGTCGAGGTAGGCTGTATGGACTGCCTTTCCCTCATCAATGGCCTTGGTGACTGTCTCGAAAAAGTCAACCAAGTTTAAGAGGCAGGATCTGCCTTTGACAAAGCCAAACTGGGTTGGATCCAAAGTCTGCAAGTTCCCTATATCTTTATTTATGAGTTCCATTATGATCCTCTCCATGGCTTTGCAGATAAGGCTTGTCAAGCTAATGGGGCGGTAATTTCCAGGGTCTGTGGAGGCACCGCCCTTATGAAGTGGGACCACAGTCGCTGTGAGCCACTCCTTGGGTACGTATCCTGAGGTGAGGCTAAGATTAAACAGCTGTCCTAACTGTGGGTTTAATTCCTCGTTGAGTTCGTGAAGCACACAGCCGGGGACACCATCCGGTCCCATGGATGCTGTGTTTTTTGCCTTAGTGAAGGCAGTTCTCACATGGGCGTTGCAGATGTTTGGGGGGCTACAATCCTCTGGAATAGATATCTCTCCTTTTGGGGGGGAGAAGTTTGCACTGAACCTGTCAGCCAGTATGTTGGCAATGTGTGTAGGTTCACTAATTTTCACATCATTTTGAACTAATTCTGAGCATATCTGGGAGTTTCCTCCTAGGTTTCTAACATAGCTAAAGAAGGCCTTATGATTGTCTTTAGAGTCCTTGGCGATTTTTCTCTCAAAATTTGCCTTGGATGATTTTATGAGAGCCCTTAGTTTTTTACTTATAATGATCAAAGGTGTCTTACCTTTCAAGGATTGGCAGTGTGTAATGCCTGCAATAGTTCATAATGTACAAGGGGGCGGGACAAGGAAGATTCCGCCTACCAACATAGAGAGTCACTAGGATAGTAGGTTTTGTCCTATTGTGTTTGTACTGAAAGATATAGAATGAAACTTGAATGTCTGGTATTATCATGTGTGCACTACCAGGACTGGGAACAAGGAGACATCCTTGTAGTTCTGATAATAGGGACAGGTGCAGGGTATGTGGTGTGTGTTTACTGTGTGCTTCTGTATGGTATAGCTTTATATGTTAGGCAGAGGATACCTCCAGTGTGTCCTGTTTATTGTGGTGACAAGGTTTAGGTCCCTAGAGCATGTAGCTCAGAGGGATTGGGATTTCTTTAGGTGTAGCATGTCCAAAAGCTCTGGGTTCGACATAGCTTTATATGTTAGGCAGAGGATACCTTAGAGTAGGCAATATGCAACAGAGAAAAGTTGGAGTTTTTTGAGGCGGTCAGTGTAGGGCATTTGTTTGAGGCCAGTAATCATCTTTGTGAGGTACTTCTGTGGCCTTTCCAGCTGCTGCAGATGTCTTGTGAGGTACATTCCAAAAGGGGCATTGTACTCTATAATGGGTCTAATGAGTGACAAGTAGAGGGGAACAATGACCTCTTTTTTCAGCCTTTTATGATGAGGTGTGCCACGTAGAAGGACTTCCTGACTACTGTGGTGATGTGACTATCAAAGGAAAGACTAGTGTTCACCTGGGTCCCAAGATCTCTTATCATGCATTTGCTGTTAAGTAGATTGCTGCCTAAGTGGTAGTTCAAGGGTACAGAGTTTTTACCAAAGGGGATGACACTGCACTTTTGGGCATTGAGCTTGAGGCCATGGCTCTGACACCAGGCATCTATCTCAGTGAGGCCCTTCTGTAGGATGTCCACATCATTTGGGGACTTGACTATGGCTCCTAGTTTGCAGTCATCTGCGGACTTCGTTAGCCAGAGGCCTTCTGGGTTAGCCTGTACTTCAGAGAAGTAGATACCAAACAGGAGAGGTCCCATGACGGAACCCTGTGGTACTCCACTTGTCACTGCTTTGAGGTCAGATTTGGAGTCTGCAACTTTTACAGTGTGGGTTCTGGGAGTGAGCCAGTTGGCAACCCATCTTGTGATGTAGGGATTTATACCTAGTTTAGTGAGTTTAGCTATAATTCCAGAATGGGGGATGGTGTCGAAAGCCTTGGTGAGGTCAACATAGGCTGTGTGAACCACCTTACCCTCATCCACGGCTTTGGTGACTGCCTCAAAGAAGTCGCTCAGGTTCAGGAGGCATGATTTGCCTTTCATAAATCCGAACTGATCCAGAGTTTGGAGGTTACCAATGTCTTTGTTTATGAGTTCCATGATGATACATTCCATGGCCTTGCAGACCAGGCTCGTCAGGCTAATAGGTCGATAGTTCCCGGGATCAGTGGTAGCTCCCCCTTTGTGGAGTGGGATAACTGTTGCTGTGTGCCATTCAGTGGGCACAAAGCCTGATGCGAGGCTATTATTGAACATGGTGCTTAAGTGGGGAGCCAGTTCGTTCTGAAGTTCATGTATAACGCAGCCTGGGATGTTGTCTGGTCCCATGGATGCTGTGTTTTTGGCTTTAGAGAGTGCAGCTTTTACCTGCGTAGTTGTGATTACAGGGACTCTGCATTCTTCCTGTATAGATATGGGCCCTTCAGGGGGTGAAAGGGTGGTAAAGTTTGCACTAAACCTATCTTCCAGGATGTTGGCAATATCAGTTAGTTCTGTAATTTTTGTGCCTTTGTGCTGTAACTCTGAGCAGATCTGGGTGTTGCCATCTAGAGTCTTGAAATATCTGTAGAATGCATTGTGGCTGTCCTTGGATTTAGTGGTGATTTTGTTTTCGTAGCTAGCTTTGGAGGATCTTATAAGGGATCTCAGCTTCTTACTGAGGCTGACCAGGGAGCACCTCCACTCATGGGATTTTACTCTCTTTTGCAACAGTTTCTTCCTTTTGTTGTACAGTTTGTTTATGGCAGGGGACCACCAGATTGGCTTCCTTTTTTTGGAGGATAGCGTCTTGGTTCTGTTTGGGATAGCACGATCCATGCACTCATGTAAGTGCTTATAGAGTGCATTTGTGCAGGATTCAGCAGTTGTAACTTTATTGTCCATCATGAAGTTCACCACTTCTGTCTTAAGAAGCATGAAGTTGGCTTTGGAAAATTTTTTTACTGTGGTTTCCTTAATGGGGGGTGGGGGCGGGATGTGGATATCAAGGGTGATAAGCTTATGGCCGGATCGGACCAACGAGGAGTTGACTTCAGGTGTGGAACACCGGTCACTCATGTTGGTAATGACTAGGTCTAGGATATTGTTGCTCCTGGTGGGGGTGTGGATAAGTTGATCTAGGGCTTTGGAGTTTATGAATTCCAGAAAGCGTTGAGCTAAGGAGTTCGTACACGAGTAGTTTTCCCAGTTAATGGTGGGGTAGTTGAAGTCGCCCATTATAAGGGTGTTTGGCTGAACCCTAATATTTTCCAGTACATCAAGAAAAGAGGAGTGGGAATCCTGGGGCATGGTGGGGGATCTGTAGCAAGCTACAATTTGTATTTCAGTTTTGCCCTGAGTTAGTTGCACTTGGATAACCTTGGATGCATTATGCTGAGCAACTAGCCTGGAGGTGTGGATATCCTTAATGAATATAGACACACCTCCGCCTTTGGTGTTTCTGTCCAGGTTACATGGCCGAAAAGTGTGGTATGAGTTATAGCCTGGTAGTGCAGGGGTGCTCTCTGGAGCCTTGAACCAGGTCTCAGTCACTGCACAGATATCGATGTTCTCCATTTTAAGGAGTGCCTCGAGTGAGTACATTTTGAGATTTAGACTTCTAACATTGAGTAGCATTACCGTCAGTTTTTGCTTGCCTGTTCCTGTTATGGTGGTGAATTTGTTATTTGAACCCTGCCTAAAAAAGGCACTATAGGGACAGCAAGAGCCTTAGCCAGTATCCGTAATCCCAGGGACGACAGCTGCAGGCTATCTGTGGCAAAGCATCATGGTCTGTCGACCATGTCATCCCAAGCAGACAGATACTGGATCCCCTTAGAACGACACCATAAGCTTAGCCAATTGTTGAAGTCAATCATTTTGTCCTTGTACTGTGGTACATTCTGGGCGATGGCAGAATGCTACACAGGGCTAGGATCATAACTGTCTGGGCTACAAGATCAGAGAGCTCTTCCATGTCTCTTTTCATGTACTCCAGGGAGGTACGTCTCAGGTCATTCACACCAACATGGACAATGACAGAGTCATATTTGTACTTGTTGTTGAGTGAACTGAGTGCGGTGGGTTATGTGGCGGATCCTGGCACCCGACAGGCAGCTGACACTAACCTTCTCCTTGTTTAGCCTGGTGAGTGGGACATCAGTGTGCCTGACTATTGAGTCACCTATGACTAGTGTGTTGGGTAAGTTGTTTTGCCTTATTGGCTGTGGTTGAGTGGCACACTGAGTCTGTGGGCTATGTGTCATTTGGGTTGTGTTGGGGAATCGAGGTTGCTTGCGTTTCTGCTTTGGAGGTCTCTGCTGCTTAGACAGATTATTATTGAGAGCCTCCGTGAATGTTTTTGTGTTACTATGTGTGGATTTTGGTGGTGTAGATTTAGTGAGACTATGTGATGAGTGTGGTGTGGTGCAAATGTTTTCCTTCTCCTTATGACTGTCAAGTTCAGTCTTGGTTGGAGAGAGCTTTACATACAGTTTGGCTAGATAAGTGCATCTCTCACAGGTTGTAGTGTTGGGTGGTAGGAGGAGAGGGTTGTCTGTGCACATGAGGCAATTTCTACATTGCATCAAGATGCCCAGATTCATCAGATAGACAGGAGAGAACACTGGGAGCTTACCCTTGGATATGCCTGAATAAACAACTATTTTCCTCTAGTTAAGAGAGAAAAGTGAGTACAAGAGCTGTTTTTCTCTAAGCAAGTGAGAAAACTAAGTACAAAAACTGTTTTCCTCTAGGTAATGAGGAAGACTGAGTGCTGTAGTAATTAGTAGCTTATTTAGTGCTTACAAGTTCTGAACAAGTTCTGAGCATGAATAAGCAAATTTAAGTGCTACAACTAAGAATCTGTATCTGCACTAGACGAATTTCAAGACAGAAACAAGTGCAAATGCAGGCTTTCAAATCAAAAAGTTGAGAGAGATGGAAGATTGCCCAAACGGCCAATAACTACACTTTCTGGGCCAGAACCACTCCTTATGTGGTAGACAGGTTTCCTCCAGTTTTATCTGATCTATAATAATAAATCTAAAATTATGGCCTTCATTAGTTGTGATATGCAGTGACAAAGCATTTTTGCTATCTCCCCTTTGTATATCGTAATAGTGCTGGTACACCCTGCTCCTGAGTGCATTTTTAGTTTTTCCAATATAAAAACTTGGACACTGGGAACATAGAGCATGGTATACAAATGCTTGGGCACCACAACAAAACTTGCCATTTAAAACATATTTTCCATAACTGGGAATGTTGATCTCCTTACCCTTGATTATATACTGACATTGCATACAATAACCACACCTTGTCATACCTGCCTCCCTGTTGAAGTTGTGTTTCCGTCTTTCCAGCATATTCTTTATACAACAATCCTTTTTATAAACAATATTAGGGTATGGTCCTACCAATTCAAGCTGTTCAGCGTTTGTGTGAAAAATGTTCCAATTATGCTTAATGATATCATTGTTTTTACAAAAATGATGGTTAAAGCTAAAAATACCTGATTTACTAAAGTGTTCATTACCATCCTGTTTCTCCTGATTTTGTGAACTGCTACCTATACCAAGTTTGTTTTGTTTTTGTTTGTCTTTGCGGCTTTTCCCGGTTAGGGGTCGCCACAGCAGAACTCTGGTCCGCTAATGATTGGGAGTAGATTTTTTTTATGGTGCCAAGTTGCCAGCCCGACCCCCAACCTTCAGCGAAGGCAAGCCCATTCACGCATGTCTTTTGAACGCCACTCGACTGTAGGGAGGACATGCAGACTCCACACAGAAGGCACTCCACCCAAGAAACAAACAGGAGAACCTCTTGCTGTCAGGCAACAATGCTACCGCTGCACCACCACGGCTATGCTACCTATACAAAATGTCCACTGATCCTTTTTTGTATAACTTTAATAAGAATATTGTCCACATACATCACCGGGTATCCTCTTTGTATTAACATATCCTTTAATACGCCCATTTACTCTAAAAAGTCATGGTATTCAGATACCATTCTAGCCAGTCGTACTCCCTGCCACTTAACTAATGATTTCTTTTGATGGAGGGGGTGACTGCTATCATATTGTAAAAGTCTGTTTCAACACGTGGGCTTACGGAATACGGTAGAGGTAAATTGCTTTAAAACACCATTCTTCTTAACAGTAGTATCCAAATAATTAATTTATTCATTATTTATAGTGTATGTGAACTCCAGGAAATCCGTGCTATCTTTTATAAATTCCAAAAAAATGATTTAGTTCATTACTGCCTCTAGTCCACAAAATAATGATATCATCAAGATAACGGCTGTAAAAAATCCAACTATTAAAAAAGGGACTTTTAAAAATTATGACCCTTTCCCAAAATGCCAAAACAGTATTGGCAGAAATGGGGGCACATGCTTCCCCCCATTGCCACGCCTTTCTCTTGCTTAAATGGCTGTTGTTTAAATATAATAATATTTGTATCTAATACTGTTTCTATTAAGGTTCTAAGAGAATCCATGGGTAGTCTTTCAATATGTATTTAAGCTGATTACCAATAAATCTGGCAATAGGGTATGTCTTAGATGCACGAGTATCTACAATTGGTGTGAGGGGTGGGTCTATTAAATCTTTATGTATCTTGGGAACATCAATAATTGTAAGAATTTGGGAGTATTTAACAGACATAAATTGGTATTCGTCTATATTAATTTGCTGGTTCATTAGTAAATCTTGCACCATTTCGAAAAAATCAGGTAAGCACCACTCAAGAATGCTCCCAAAGAAATAAAAATAAAAGACTTCAGAAAAACAAGGAGCATATCACCACAGACAAATGATAAAATGAAGTAAAATCTTTAATGAGCAATCCACTGACAACTCAAAACAGGACAAGCGCTTTCGGTCTAATGCCTTCTTCAGATCTTGATTATTAGGTCCTGAGTGCCTTAATTTTAAAAAAACTGACTTTCAATCAGTATGCTGAATCTTGATCAGGTGATTCCTTTTAAAATCCAATAGGGAAAATCATTTAAAAATAATAATCCACAATATTTCATGGATCAGCCAATCCCAGATTGTTTGAGGCAACATGCCTATTTTCTGACTGGCTGCGAGCAAATGCTACACACCCCTTTTGTTACCCTATCAGTAAACAGTAAACCTGTCTTGTTCTTAGGCTCCTAGAGCAACATTAAAAATTATACAAAAGTTATGTCAGCTAAAAATATTTTTTCGTTATTGAACATTGGACGTTCCTTTCGAGTTAACAATCTGCTTTTAATCATGCCATTGCAAACATTTTTCATCAGTAAACCTCTAATTTCTTTTAGGTTAACATGGATCAGCCAATCCCAGATTGTTAAAAACAACATGAACAATCAAGTATTTATTCCATTACTTCCTGCTCGTTGCCATCCAATAAAAGTCTACATCTCCACACTGAAGTATCTTGCCAATAGAGTGCGAACAAATGCTACACACCCCTTTTATCCTATCAGTAAACAGCAGTATACCTTTCTTGTTCAGAGGACAACATGACCAATCAAGTATTTATTCCATTACTTCCTGCTTGTTGCCATCCAATAAAAGTCTACATCTCCACACTGAAGTATCTTGCCAATAGGTTGTGAGCAAATGCTACATACCCCTTTTTATCTTATCAGTAAACAGCAGTATACCTTTCTTGTTCAGAGGACAACCTCCTAGCACAACTTCAGTAATTAATACAAAGGTTATATCCGCTGTGAATATTTTTCATCAGTGAACCTCTGACATTCCTTTTAAGTTAACAGTCTGCTTTTAAATGTGCCATTGCAAATATATTTCTTCAATGAACCTCTAATTTCTTCTAGGTTAACAGTCTGCTCTTAATAGTGACGTTGCTTAGACCGTAACTTTTACAAGAAAACTCTGATCGGTTCTTTACTCCTTTGTATATAAACTCTCTGCTAATCTCACTTTAAACAGAAACTAAGTGAAGGAATCACAGGTCTTTTTAAAAAATATAGATGTATGTCATTGTCTGTTACTTATTAAAGTATAGAGTGTTATTTCTGCTCTAGATTAAAATTGAAGCATACTCAATTGCTACCTCATCTTGCCGATAATAAAATGAGATGGATAACGGACTATTTCTCTAGCCAATGACAGATTTTTCTTTTCTTATTAGGTATTTTCCTCATTATGAGGAATCCTGTTTTTAGTACAATTAATATGTTCATTGTGAGGCCATATGCAGTTAACTTTTTCAGTATTTTCAGCCATTCTTCACTGGGGCCAAAATTAGGCTTGATATATTATTTTATCACTCACGATCACTTCCAAACTGAGATAAGCCATAATAAATCATAACCAAGGAGCAACTGTGGTGAACGCTATTATCTCATCCAACCAATGTTAAGTGAGCAAACATCTATTTTAACTAAAAGGGATGTTACTTCCTTATATCCAACCAATAATAAGGCAAAGAAAATGGCAAACTTCTGTCTTAGCCAATAGGAGTTTTACTTTCTATAGAGATGTCAAATATAACTCCGAACAAAATATTAAGTCTCGATACATCATGTTACTTGAGTTCATTGGTAGGCATCACTACCTTTTAATACTTAATCTCCTTTCCTTAAGAATAGTTTCAGTGGAAAATGACTCTTAATACATCGGCTATCAATGTCCGATATTTTCAGCCATTCTTCATTGGGGCCAAAGTTAAGCTGTAGAGACTTTAAAATCTTTCACTTAATACATTGCTTTATCACTCATGATCATTTCCAAATTAAAGTAAGCCATAGGGAATCATAACTAAGGATCTATGTATGTATGTATCCTTTATAGGCTGAATAGGAGTTTTAACTTCCTTATATAAATGTCAGTTAAATCACCAACAGTATATTGTATCTCGATATCTCATATTGCTTGAATCCATTGGTAGACAACTCTACCTTTTGGTACTTAATCTCCTTTCCTTTAAAAATGGTTTCAATGGAACAACACCATTCAACCCAGGGGAGTGATCAGCTCTTACGTTCATGATCCATTTGGCCTTCTCCACTTCCGTTTTATTAACTAATTCTCCTCCTCTCAAGGTTTGCTCAATCTTGGAGATAACCAAGAACTTAAAAGAATGTGTAATATTGTCTCGAATATGAGTGAATAAAGCATTGGTTTCTATCTTATTTATTATATCAAACTGATGCTTGTAGATGCGTTATTTGAGCATTTTGTTTGTCTTTCCTACGTAATAACTCGGACACTTGGTACAAGTAGCAATGTAGATAACATTCTTGCTATTGCAATTAGCATGTCCAAGGAATCTATAACTTCTCCCAGTATTGAGGTGAATACAATTATTGTTGGAATTTATTACTGCACAAGCCTTACAAGAACCACATCTACGTGTACCCAATAATTGTGGAGGCATTTTGTGCTGTGTTTGAGATCCATTCTTATTACACAATATCCTTTTTAAATTCTTTTTATTCTTAAAAGTAAAGCAAGGCATGTCTCCCACTACAGCCTTTAACTTATTATCTGAGGTCAAAATGGGCCAATATTTCTTTATCGCAGTACATACTGTAGCATTGTCGGTACTGTATGTGATATTAAACCTCATTGACTGTTGTTTCTCCTTATCATTTTTATTCTCAAAAGTGGCTAATTCACCACAATGTGGAGCAGTGTAATAAGGTCTACCTTTGTTAGAAGGAAGAGCTATTGCTCATCCCTCAGTCATATTTATTTTGCCCAGATTATAACCATCTTCTTTGAAGTCGTGCAACACTTTATTTTCTTCCTTTAGAAAGATCTCTTCTTGAGTACAGAAGTACATATTATATGTTGATAAGACTATGGAACCCCTTTTAGGAAACGTAATTAATGATAATCAAGAAGAACATTTAATTAACCCTGGAGCTGTACCTAAGAAGGGAGTCACCCACTTACTTATAGTGCAGCAGCTTCCTTTTTTAATACTGAAGAAAGAATCGCAAGCTGCCAGATCCACGAGCAGGGAAAGAAAAAGAAGGAAAGTGTAATGGATTCCATGGTGGTCAATTTATCAGAGCAATATTTAACTGAAGACCAAATTACTTTATTACAGAAAGGATTGAGCTTTATACCGTCTATGAAATCATCATTTGATGAATTTGTCATGGATTTAAAATGTTTCGGTAGAAATGTTACCTTGAAATATATATTTGGAGATAATGGTAATTCTATAGGACAGAAAGAAGGAAGAAAGTACAGGAAGCCCAGTACTTTTGTCCTGCTTAGTCACCCTACTGTTGTTACCTTTATATGTCTTTGTGAACAAGAGGTTTTTGAAGCCAGAGAGAACAAGAAGGGTAGACACTATCAGAATTTAACTAGGAAAGAGCATGAAGCATTGAAAGACTTGTAAAAGGGGGATGATATTATTATCAAGCCTGCTGACAAAGGAGGTGCGGTATTAATAATTAGAAAAGATGACTATGGAAGAAGTATGTCAACTATGTTAAGTGATCAAGATGCCTATATAAAGATCAATAAAAGAGAATTGGACTTGATGAAAAAGAGAATTAATGACAATATGTATGAGATGCTGATGAATAGGAGCATAACCAAGAATATGTGTGGTTTCTTTACAGTGGAGCACCTTGTCATACTCACTATCAGTGGGCTACCAAAGATCCATAATGATAATCAGAAACCACCCATGCGCCCTATAGTGGCAGGTCGAGGTTGGTCCACTAAACCTCTACTGATCTATCTAGAGGATGAGCTTAAAAAGCTCTTGATTAAAGTCAATACTGTGATCAAAGACACATCACAGTTTTTATGACAACTATTTTAAGTAATGAAGAATACAACCAATCTTCCAATTTACTTTTGGTTACTATGGATGTCAATAGCATCTTTACATCTACACCAAATCAATATGGTATTGAGGCTATACAAGCATTACTAATAGAAGAAAAGCTAGATTCCTATATGATCTGCACATTGCTGGAGATGGTGCTAGAAAATAATGTTTCTGTATGATAATAGCTATTTTTGCCAATAATGATAAGTAGTCATGGGCACCCCCTGCGCCAACTGCTATGCAAATTTGGTGCTAGCTCAATGGGAGAAACAATGGGCCTTGGATGAGAGAAATCTGTGGAGTCAAAATGTCATGTTATATAACAGATTTATGGATGACATCTTTGTTCTGTGGGAAGGTGATGAGGAAGGACTAAAGGATTTTGCTGATTTCCTAACAGGGACCACTACATTTATCATGTTTGAGGTTAAGATGTCCAGAGACAGCATAGACTTTTTTGATGGGAAACTGCAACTTGACCTAGTCAAGTGAATTAATACAATGCTGTTTAGGAAATCTATGTAGAGGAATCATATGCTCCATCATTCCAATATGCATCCTAGGCATACATTTCGTAACATTGTTGCCAACCAAGTAACTCATATTTCTAGGCTCTGTACTCAAGAAGAGATCTTCCTAAAGGAAGAAAATAAATTGTTGCACAACTTTAAAGAACATGGCTATAATCTGGGCAAAATAAATATGACTGAGGGATGAGCAATAGCTCTTCATTCTAACAAAAGTAGACCTTATTACTCTGCTCCACATTATTAAGGGACTAGTGGTGAATTAGCCACTTTTGGGAATAAAAATGATAAGAAGAAACAACAATGAGGTTTAATATCAAATACAGTACCAACAATGCTACAGTACTACGATAAAGAAATATTGGCCCATTTTGACCTCAGATAATAAGTTAAAGGATATAGTGGGAGAAGTGCCTCACTTTACTTTTAAGAATAAAAAGAATTTAAAAAGGATATTGTGTAATAAGAATGGATCTCAAACACAACACAAAATATCTCCACAATTATTGGGTACTCGTGGGTGTGGTTCCTGTAAGGCTTGTGTAGCAATAAATTCCAACAATAATTTTATTCACCCCAATACTGGGAGAAGCTATAGATTCTTTGGACATGCTAATTGCAATAGCAAGAATGTTATCTACATTGCTACTTGTACCAAGTGTCTGAATTATTACTTAAGAAAGACAAACAGAATACTCAAAGAATGCATCTATGAATGGCGTAGTTCCATTGAAACTATTTTTAAAGGAAAGGAGATTAAGTACCAAAAGGTAGAGTTGTCTACCAATGGATTCAAGCAATATGAGATACTGAGATACAATACGCTGTTGGTGATTTAACTGGCATTTATATAAGGAAGTTAAAACTCCTATTCAGCCTATAAAGGATGCATAGCTGTTCCTTAGTTATGATTCCCTATGGATTACTTTAACTTGGAAATGATCGTGAGTGACAAAGCAATGTATTAAGTGAAAGATTTTAAAGTCTCAACAGCTTAACTTTGACCCCAATGAAGAATGGCTGAAAAGATTTGTCACTGAAAGCTGATGTATTAGGAGTCATTTTCCTGAGTCATTACTGAAACTATTCTTAAGGAAAGGAGATTAACTATTAAAAGTTAGAGTTCCCTACTAATGAACTCAAGTTACATGATGCACTGAGACTCAATATTTTGTTTGGAGTTCTATTTGTCATCTCTATAGAAAGTAAAACTCCTATTGGCTAAGACAGAAGTTTGCCATTTTCTTTACCTTATTATTGGTTAGATATAAGGAAGTAACATCTTTACTGGTTAAAATAGATGTTTGCTGACTTAACATTGGTTGGAAGGGATATCATCGTTCACCACAGTAGCTCCTTAGTTATGATTCATTATGGTTTGCATTTGTTATGATTTATTATGGCTTATCTCAGTTTGGAAGTGATCGTGAGTGATAAAATAATATATCAAGCCTAATTTTGGCCCCTATGAAAAACGGCTGAAAATATTGAAAAAGTTAACTGCATAAGGCCTCGCAATGAGCATATTAACTTTACTAAAAAAGAGGATTCCTCATAATGAGGAAAACACCTAATAAGAAGAGAAAGATCTGTCATTGGCTAGAGGAACAGTCCACTATCCATCTCGTTTTACTATCTGCAAGATGAAGTAGTGATTGAGTATGTTTTGATTTTAATCTAAGTAAAAGACAATGACATACATCTATATTTTTTAAAAAAGACCTGCGATTCCTTCACTTAGTTTCTGCTTAAAGAAAGATTAACAGAGAGTTTATGCACAGGGGAGTAAAGAACTGATCAGAGTTTTCTTGAAAAAGTTATGGTCTAAGCAACAGCACTATTAAGAGTGGACTGTTAACCTAGAAGAAATTAGAGATTCACTGATGAAAAATATTTGCAATGGCACATTTAAAAGTAGACTGTTAACTTAATAGAAATGTCAGAGGTTCACTGACGAAAAATACTTGCAACGGATATAAGCTTTGTATTAATTACTAATGTTGTGCTAGGAGGTTGTCCTCTGAACAAGAAAGGTATACAGCTGTTTACTGACAGGATAAAAAGGGATGTGTAGCATTTGTTCACACCCTATTGGCAAGATACTTCAGTGTGGAGATGCAGACTTTTACTGGATGGCAACAAGCAGGAAGTAATGGAATAAATACTTGACTGGTCATGTTGTTTTTAACAATCTGAGATTGGCTGATCCATGTTAACCTAAAAGAAATTAGAGGTTTACTGATGAAAAATGTTTGCAATGGCATGATTAAGAGCGGATTATTAACCCGAAAGGAACATCTGATGTTCACTGACAAAAAAATATTTTTAGCTGACATAACTTCCGTATAATTTTTAGTGTTGTTCAAGCAGTCTACAAACAAGAGAGGTATACTGCTGTTTATTGATAGGATAACAAAAGGGGTGTGCAGCATTTGCTCGCACCCTATTGGCAAGCTACCTATTGGCAAGCTACCTCAGTCTGGAGATGTAGACTTTTATTGGATGGCTATGAGCAGGAAGTAATGGAGTGAATACTCGAATGGTCAGAAAATAGGCATGTTGCATCTAAAAATCTAGGATTGGCTGATCCATGAAATATTGTGGATTATTATTTTTAATTGTTTTTTCCTATCGGATTTTAAAAGGAATCACCTGATCAAGATTCAGCATACTGACTGGAAGTCAGTTTTTTTTAAATTAAGGCACTCAGGACCTAATAATCAGGATCTGAAGAAGGCATTATGCCGAAAGAGCTTGTCCTGTTTTGAGTTGTCAGTGTATTGTTCATTAAAAATTTTACTTTGTTTTATTGTTTGTCTGTGGTGATGTGCTCCTTGTTTCCCTATTAGCTCTTTGCTGTCCCAAAGAGGATAGTGGGTAAGCACTATGTTGTTGATATTCTTTTTCATCCCTGATAAGTTTGTTAATTTTTCTCTGTTTCAATTCAGCAATGGTGTCATCAATTTTTACAAACATTTTAAAATATTTGTTTTTTTTTTTTTACTTATCAAATAGTAAATCAGTCTGTATATTTTGATTAAGAGAGTTAATTTTAGCAAGCAGTTCAGTCATTTTTCAATTGTCTCTAATGAGACATCTCAACAGTTCACAACCGTGTCTACTGAACAGTTCTAATAGCTCAAGGTGAAATAGGCTGCAGTTAACACTGTCATTTAAAACGGCGACTTCTGCCCCATTCGGACTGGAAGTTGGAGCTGGAAAACAATTATGTAAGGGAGTGTGTGCGTACCGAGTGTGTACCTAAGGGGCTTAGGACATGGAAGTACCCTTCAAGCTTGGTAAAAGACTCCCTATTACACCTTGAGCTATTAGAACTGTTCAATAGACACAGTTGTGAACTTTTAGGATATCTCATTAGAGACAATGATTGAACTGCTTGCTAAAATGAACTCTCTTGAACAAAATATACAGACTGATTTACTATTTGATAGTAAAAAAATGAATATTTTAAAATATTTGTAAAAACTGATGACACCATTGCTGAATTGAAACAAAGAAAAATTAACAAACTTATCAGGGATGAAAAAGAATATCAACAACATAGTGCTTACCCACTATCCTCTTTGGGACAACAATTAGCTAATAGGGAAGAGAATGATATCAGTAATTTCAACAGCAATAACAATATTGATGGGAATGAGAAGAATACCCCCCTCTGAGGAGATCCGAGAGAATGAGGAACCAGAGAGGGGGGAGACACTTATTACAACTACCAATATCCCACACACACTAGGGGAAATTGGAGGGGGATCCTTAACAATAAGTGTGTGGACTTCAAAGTGTATAATTACAGTGATACTAGGAATGTAAGGTAATGAACAATTCATGTAATAGAGGGTAAGCTAGAAGTGAAGCGCTACTAGACACATACTTTCTTCTTAAATCTCAAACTAATCCTTTTTTTTTTGCAGTTGAAACAACTGGTTGGTTAATTATCTTTGAATTAACATTATATTTAATATAACTGACTTTTGTTTTTACAATTTTTAGTTTAATAAGGGAATGTCAAAGCCTGACAGGATAGATAGTAAATAGTACAAATCATCTTATTTAACAATGTGTCCCCTTTAAAAATTGTTGTTTCTTATGGCGTTCGGAAGGAATAGAAAAGGAAATTAGGAAGGTCAGTCTAACAGATACATTAGTGTCTGTTAGACTACGAATGTTACACATTCCATGTTTAATATGGGTTAAAATTATAGCAGTTCAAATTTAGCAAATACATTATAATTTAAATACCTTTCTAGTTGTAAACAGACTGACTTAAGTGTTTTCTTACATGTTTTCATAAAAGAAATATTGTTGATTAAGATAATTAGAAATTCACTAATTAATATAGAGTTAATACTGCAGGAGGAGATTTATGTATTTAAGAAAATTAATAAAACAAATTCTTTGCTTAAAGGAAATCTGACATGGGCCTAACATTGTTATCTTTAAATACTAAAGCCTAATAAGAGAGCCACTTTTTTAAGGTATGTAAAAGTAAACAGAGCTCAAGTACTCTTTCTACAAGAAACCCATTTCAAAACCAATGATAAATGTATATGGAACCCTAATAAATATATAACATTAGCCTGTTCTACTTATAAATAAAAGACCAGGGGAGTAATGATTTTAAGGAAAAATAATTAATTAAACCCAGAAGTTACATATAAATATGTAGATAGAGAGGGACTTATAGCCATTGTTATATTAAAATTTAATAATCAAATGTGGACCTTAGTAAATTTATATTGGCTTCCTGGTATGGGAGTAGGGACAGCTAAAAAGCACATAGATCTCATTACAAATATCTCTAAAGGTAACAATAATAGGTGGTGACTTTAATTGTATTACAGATGTTACAGAAACCACAAACAAGAAATCCCCATGCTTATCATCTACTGCTAAACTTTTAAAAAATGGACTGAGATCTTTAAGTTAAGACATGTTTATAATGCTATAGGATCTCATTCATTATTTTTTCACATCAAGATTATTGATATGCCACCCAAACCAGAATAGATAAATGTATGTCTCTCAAGATCTATATTCAAAAATGTTAGATTTCTCAATAGTTCCATGTCCATTCTCAGATCATAACTCTCTTATACTAAAAATTCATATGGAATTTAGACCACTAAGCATTATTTCCAGGATTCTTTCATACATAACAAAAATTAAAGAGTTTAAGCCATGGTTAATCTCTAAACTTCAATTCTTTCTAGATATTAATTATAAGCCAGAAACTAACATAATTATGTCTTGGAACTCACTAAAAGCTTACATATATGGTAAATCTATTAGTTGGGTCAAAAATAAAGTTAAAGAATGGGAATCAGAATTACAGGAACTGCAAAATCAACTTTTATTACTTAAATCCATTAAGAAATTACTTAAATCCAATAAGAATTTAAAATCTAAAGAAAATAAAAAGAAAACAGAAGATGTAAACAAAAAATACAACAAAATATTATCCCATAAAGCTAACTTAGCCATGGAAATATTAAAAATAAACTATTATGCTACTTCTCCAAAGCATTTACATAATTTATCAATGAAAGTTAAAATGCAATCTAAAGCCAATAATATTGTTAACATCTTACATGAAGGAAAAGGAAAAAAGGTTGGGACATAGGTGATATTTTGGATGGATTTACAAATCATTATGCAAAACATTATAAAAGAGAAGCAAATATTATTGAACATTTGAATGTAGAAAATATTACTCCTAACATTAATAACATTTCTGAGGATTTAAAGACAGAGCTACAAAAAACAATCACACACAAAGAAATTATGGATAAGACTAAAGAAAGTAAATCTAGTAAGGTTGACTGCTATCCACTTGAGAATAGAGTACGCCTTGTGTTATACTCACGTATTTTATTGAATACACAAAGTTCCAATTAACACACAAGTTGAAAGTAAAAAAGACCACGTACTGTTCGTGCTCTTTAAGTTGTCCAACAGGTTAGCACAGGCAAACAAAAAATTAAGAGTCCAGTTCTGGGTGCTAATTAAGCCGAAATGGTTGATAATGTCCGTACACTGTTTGCTACAATACAAATCCAATGGCAATTTAGTGCTGGTTATGTAGTTGTAAGTTCCATATTATGATGCAGGTGGATCCGCATACAGATAATCCCTCAAGGTTACCAGCACTAGAAAAAGTTGTCGCAAGTTCCGTAATAAAATGCAAGCTAGTCCGCATACAGGCAATCTCGTATGGTTACCAGCACAAGGTTTGGTTGTATTTAAATTCTAACTGACCAAAAAGTCAGCGTTTTGTCTGATGAAGTTCAGATATTTATCTGAATGAAAAACGCTTGGTTGCGTTTAACGCTACTTGTTTCAGGAGCAGTGTGACAGCTTGTGGTGTTGGAATTCACGTGAAGTATTGGACTCGTACTTTCAGCATGATAATAATATTTTTTATCCAGACTGGGCTTATGTTTACCACCTTCTTTTTGTCAGCAACAACGCACTTGTGCTGGTAACCATATGGGATTGCCTGTATGCGGACTAGCTTGCATTTTATTACGGAACTTGTGACAACTTTTTTTAGTGCTGGTAACCTTGAGGGATTATCTGTATGCGGATCCACCTGCATCATAATATGGAACTTACAACTACATAACCAGCACTAAATTGCCATTGGATTTGTATTGTAGCAAACAATGTACGGACATTATCAACCATTTCGGCTTAATTAGCACCCAGAACTGGACTCTTAATTTTTTGTTTGCCTGTGCTAACCTGTTGGACAACTTAAAGAGCACGAACAGTACGTGGTCTTTTTTACTTTCAACTTGTGTGTTAATTGGAACTTTGTGTATTCAATAAAATATGTGAGTATAAAACAAGGCGTACTCTATTCTCAAGTGGATAGCAGTCAACATTCATGTATTACAGTTTTGTGAAGTCTTAAGTTTTCTCAAATCTAGTAAGGTGCCAGGGACAGATGGTTTAATCATAGAATTATATAAACTGTTTCCTATAGCCATTACTTCTCTCATACATAAAACTTTTCTTGAAATCCAATCTGAGGTAATAATCCCTCCTTCATGGAGATATTCCCTAATCACTCCTATTTTAAAGGAAGGCAAAGATCCTATTTATTGTAATGCTTATACCCCAATATCTTTGTTGAATAACGATTATAAAATGTTCATGTCAATTATGGATATTAGAATGAAAATCCCACTGACCAAAATAATTAACAAAGACCAAACTGGTTTCATACATACTTGGGACAATATTAAAAGGATACTAACTCTAACTAATTATTTACATAGAGAAAACCAGGAAGCCTTGTTAATTGGTTTGGACATAGAAAAGGCCTTTGATTCTTTAAATTTGGATTAACTAGTTAAAATTCTAAATACATTTGATTCTCCTCTTTCTTTTACCACACTTATAAAGAACGTTTATGGAAATAACTTAGCATACACTAGAATAGGACCTTTTACTTCCGAACCAATCCAGATTACTAGATGAACTAGACAAGGTTGCCCCATGTCACTTATTCTTTTCACATTAGCCATAGAGATACTTGCTATTCTAATACGTAACAACCCAAACATAAAAGGTATAGATATATATGACCAATATAGTTCTAAAATAATGTTGTTTGCTGATGATGTGCTTCTTACTTTACCTAACTCTAAAGAAGTATTAGATGAAGTAGATTTATTAATAGGAAACTTCCAAAAGATCTCAGGCCTCTATTTTAATAAATCAAAATCAAAATTCTTGCTATTGAACAAAAAAAGGAACTACAAGTAGCAGAGAAGCACATTATTGTTAATCAAGTCTCAGCTCTAACCTATTTGGGGATTGTCTTGTATAAGAATTATATAAGAGATACTAAACAATAAGTATAATAACATTATAGTTTTAATCAAAACATTTGTAAACAAATGGAGTAATATGTGCATAATGTTTGAAGATAGATTACAATTGATAAAAATGGTCCTACTCCCTAAAGTAACATATGTAGCTCAGGCTGTTTATTATTACCTGAAAAAAAGATTTCTTAAAGAAATCACGTCAACGTATTAAGATTTCTATGGTATCCTAAAGAAATAGAGTTGCATTTTCACATCACAGACATTGGGAGCAAGGGGGGGGGGTACATTTTCCAGATATTGAATCTTACATAAGAACATCTATATTTAAAACTGTGATAGAATGGATAGATCCTAATTATTCTTCTTTCATTATAATGAATGAAAATATTTTATCAAAAAATCCCTTAGTGACAGATAAAGATAATAGATTATGGTATTTTCTGAGTAAAAAATTACAAAGTAGTATAGCAAAACCTACCAAATAAATCTAATAAACAATATTTTTGATACCTTCAGAAAATTTGTAAATATGAATATGGATATAAAGCTTTGGACTACTTTTTTAACCCCATTCAGTATTACAAGGAATTTCCCTGATAGGGTACACAGAGAGATTTTTATCTCCTGGGAGCATAAGAATTTAATATGTTGGCTCCACTGCAAAAAAAACCCCCAAAAAGTCTTGGATGCAGAACATCTATCGTCAACTTATGGACTAACTTCTCATGACTGGTTATTATTACAGAGTGTTTTAACATACTCTAAGGATCTATGTAGAATAGCAAATAATTCATCTTTTAAGAGTATACCAAAATTTATAAATTGGCTGTTTGAAATTATATACAATAATGCTAATATAAATAATGAGTTATCATATTTATATAAAGTAATAATTACTTACAAAACAGTTCCTTAAGCAACTTATTGGCAATATATAACAAAAGGCCTATCAATTGCCTTATCATCAGAAAATAGCTAACATCCTACTCACAATATTGGAGAATATTTAGTTGGAAATATCCACATAGATCCTTTCTAACTCCTGATAAAATTTTAAAAATCAATTCTTCTAGAAATGGACTATGTTGGAGATGTCAATCTAACGCAGATTGATCTCATATATTTTATGATTGTTCTGATATTTATTTATCTATTTATTTTTATTTTACATTTGTTGACCGGGCTAGTCCAACTGGATATATGTCCATTTTCAGTGGAGGCCCGGGGAGAAAAGCTCCAACAAACAAAAAAAACACACTATGATATATAATGTGAGACATTTACAAATAGAGTTAAATGTACAGATAATCATCCTACACATTTTTTTTTACATTTCTGTAAACAGAATTATTATACATTTCAGCCACAGTTAGCCATGCAAATATTTTGCTAACAATTTGTATAAGAGAATACTTTCATTTTATTTGACTTAAAAAAGTAACTAGGTTATTACACTCTCTTAGAAGTTTACAGAAAAGTAACTAGTTTGTACAGTAATGGCAAATTAGGGGTAGTTAATCTGGGTTAGAACAAGGGCATAATCACTGTGATTTAAGGTATGGCTTCAATATACTTTTAAATAATGCTGTAAAGGTAATGGATAGGTCTTTTGGGAGGGAGTTCCAGATTTTTCCAACTGTGTTGCCAAACAAGGAGTCACCAGCCAAGTTGTTAGCTTTGCCTATTAGGACAAGTAGTTTATTTGCTGAGCGTAGGGTCTTGAGGTTGTTATAGGGGGATTAAAACATATAGGAATGGGATTGAACATTTTCTACAAGCAATATATACAGATTAATTTGTCCTGACTAAACCTTTAACTGTACTGACTATAATTGAAGGTCCTCATGTGAAGAAAGCAGATTTATATTTAATTTGGACAATACTAGCAATAGCTAGGAAATGTATAACTAGGAGATGGAATTCCAAAACAGCGCCCACCATGGGGGATTTTCTTTGTTACTGAAAAAGACAGCATTAATGGAGATCAAAATCAAAGAACTAAGAACTTATCCCAAGCCATTAGTTATTACTCCATGGAGGAAAGTTTTATCTTTGATTCATACCTTGCAACTGGAAACAAGTTCTTCCTGATAATTTATGTACTATGTACTATGAAGAATCATTTATATTCTAGATTTGTTTTTGTCTAATCTACTAATGTCAAGCTAAATGTATGTATTGTAAATAGTTAATTAATTTATTTAAAATGTAAACAAATCTTCATTATCATATATACTAAATAATAAAAAAATGATAATAAAAACAATTTGAGTAAAAAAGAAATGTCAAATCCTGAATGTTTTCCTGGCTTGCGGTTATTAAAAACATTGAGATACTGATGCCTACCTTACTAGATCTACAACAATAAAAGAAGGTATAAAACTAAACCTGTCATATGCATTTTTTAACTTTAAACCAGTTTTCAGTAAAGACACTGCAACACAGCCTGGTGGTTTTCAGCAGTAATGTTTGTACATTTCTGTTGCTTATAGGAACTGTGTTCAGCATGCATGTCTATCTTGCATATGTAACAGATATTCCTTTAAAAAGGAACTAAAATATGGGTGGCAAGTAAATACAACTGTCAGAAAAGTGTAGAGATGAAAAGGCTGTGTAGCCCAAGCAATAGAGAAAAGACAGAAGTCTAGAGTTAAGAGAAAAGACTAATCTTCCTTGTAGAAGGACACTGTAGGCCCATAGCAAAAGCTCTGGAGAAGAGCATTTATCTAACAAGAAGTTGCTGGTGGAGGATACCTGAAACTTATTTACCAGTAAGAAAGGCAAGCCTTTGGATTTTGAACTGTATTCTGCACTCGCATTTGTTAAAGGTGATGTACTTTACTTTCAGTTAAAAACACAGACATTAACTTTACTTTTGAATAGTCTAACTTTATTTATTTATTTGTATTTGTTTACTGGGATAGTCCAGCTGGGCTAAAAACCTGTTTTCAGCAGAGGTCTGGGGAGAAAAGCTCCGAAGATTAGTACTACAATACCATAAACAAGGATTAAGCATAGGTGTAACTATTTATTGGATTTGTTTTCCAAGACATTCCAAATGGACATGCAAAGTGCCCTTTTTCAATGGAGGCCCAGGGAGAAAAGCTACAAAAACATGGACAAGGATATCAACAATTTAACAATCAGTATAACCTAGACTAAAAAGATAAGACATTGGTAAATTAACAAATCAATGTAACATATCCTCAATTTGTAAGATCAATTACATCTGTTAATAACACAATCAGTACACATGATTAGATCACAGCAAGAGAATTCAATTAACATTTTACATGGTTAAGCATTCATAACAGCTAAAAATAGTAATAATAAAGGAAACAGATCATAGTCAGTGGAAGATGAAAAAGAGTGGAGGAGAAGGGAAGATAGTTCAGAGCTTAAGTAATGAAGGGAGAAAGGTGTAATATATATTGAAGGAGAGGAGAGGGAGGTGAGAGACAAGAACAGAGTAGTAAACTGGAGTAAGATGTGGGGAGAGTCCGACAGCCTAAGGATGATGATATTGCTGTAATACAGAAAGCAAACAGAACAAGAGATTATAAGAAGACGGCACACGGTATCTTGATTTGAGGTGGGTTTTAGTTTTACTTTTGATGAAGGGGCAGGTGTTTAAAGGAAAACTCCACCCTAGAACTAAAAAAATATGTTTTTTTCAGTCTATCTTTGTTTCCAGACCTATTTTAACACCTCAAAATCACTCAAGTGCTTTATTTGTATTTTTAGCATGTTTACCACAACATGGCTACCGATGGGGCTTGATATAGCAACGTGATCTTCTTCTGCTTCATCCCTTTCTCTTTCCCATAAAGCATTTCAAGTCTTCTTTCTCTGACTCATGCCAGACATAAGGAAGTCACTGAAAATTCCCATGCCACTGACATATAATGGGAAATGTGTGACTCACTTGTTGTTTGTCTTTCGGCTCTTCCCGGTTAGGGGGCGCGACAGCAGAACTCCAGTCCGCTAATGATTGGCAGTACATTTTCACAAACTCCGA
This sequence comes from Protopterus annectens, assembly GCF_019279795.1. NCBI lineage: Eukaryota > Metazoa > Chordata > Ceratodontiformes > Protopteridae > Protopterus > Protopterus annectens. The sequence continues at coordinate 198,148,283 of NC_056728.1, forward strand.
GGTGCCAGCTTGACGTTCAACCTTCAACGAAGGCACGCCCATTTACGCATGTCTTTCGAACGCCCATTCAACTGCGGGGAGGACATGCAGACTCCACATAGACTCACTGTCAGTTTGTATTCCTTCTGCAAGAGGGCTGCTTCTTTTCTTTGGCTAATCACCCTCATTTATGTTTTGCTCAGAGCTTCTTTTAAACTATATACTTTGAAGTTATGTAGCTGCTGTCACAGAAGTAACTAAATTAGAGGCCTTTGTTCTAGGTGTTCTTTTGTGGTCCAACATGAATTGACAGTCCCCTACCCCAACACTACTGCAAAGGTGTTAAAACTGTCACTGCAACAGTCAGCTCAGAATTGAAAGGAAGGGACGTCCAGTCTAAATTTCTTCCCCTCTGCCTGCAGTAAGAGTTATGTATTTATATAATCATTTTGCCAGCAGTAGAAAGAAATATTTATATAAATACTTTCAATTTAATTTTTGCAAGCAAGTTTCAGAAAATTCTTGATTATTTCAGTGTGTTTTATTACTAGTAACTTTTGATTAAACCCCGTTTCTGTATACAAGCCATTATTATGTTAACTTATTTTTGCGTCAGCATTTCTTTTTGAGGTACAGTTGTTTTGTGACATGCTATTTTGGTAATTTCCTGACAATCTACTCGTCTCCACATTTTTTAAATTACAGCAAAACAGTAATGTGCAAACCTGACTTCATGATACTGGCTCAGTAAAAGAATGTACTGAAATCTCACTGTAGTCCACAGTCCATATAGTGAAATAATTATTTGGCAGGTGGGTGGTTCCTTACTGAACACTTTAGGGAATAAAGTATCACTTGCATGACACATACTCCACACTGCTTTGCATGGAACAGTCAGAGACTCAGATGTGCAGCTATTCAGGATGTGCAACATACTAGCTTTGGCAGGGAAAATGTTTTGTAAAGGAGAAATGGGTTAGCTTGTTTTTTTCTGTTTTAAAAAATTTAGCAAAATGTAGAATCAGTGCATGACTGTTTTGGTTTGACTGAGTTGTTATGCAAAGTAATAGTGGAAGATCCCACAGCAAATGAGAATAGTAAATGCTTGTGCACATACAGTAAAGGAAAAATGAACACAAGGAAGCGCCTTTTGTCGAAGGCGGTACCCTCATGATTGAAAGGTGAAAGGTAAAAGGTATGAGAGATGTTTTATTCTGTCAATGTATGAATGTATGAGAGAAAGCAAAAGAGAAAAAAATAAGTTCAAAGTTATAGACAAAGTTAAAACAAGTACATGAGCCCACACCATGCTTGGGACGTTCCCTATACAACAAGTGCATGTGCCCACAGCATGATTGGGATGTACCAAATCAAATACAGCAAGTGCTCTTACACTGGCAAGCTTTAAGACTTTGAGTCTTTATTAAGTGCTCCAAATCACTGTACATAGGTAGAAAGGTTACTGAGGATAAGCGGTTAACTTTACAAATCAGGCAGCTGGAAAACCCAAGCAGTTGAGGCAGAAGCAGAAGGAGGGGTAGAGAAATTCCTAGAGCATTTAGCAAAAGTGCTAGCCGAGGGGAACAAGGTGCAGTTTGGTTGCCAACCACAAGTTGGCAGTAACCCTCTGGCTTCATCTAACACATCTTGCTTCAGTTGTGGACCAACTACGAGCTGGCAGTTACCCTCCGGCTTCATCTAACACATCTTGCTTCAGTTGTGGACCAACCACGAGCTGGCAGTGACCCTCGGGCTTCATCTAACACATATTGCTTCAGTTGTGGAGAAGCAGCACATTGGAGAGGGGCATACTCACAGAGGCAAATGCAGAGAGTCCAAGATACTTGGACTGAATCGCAACCAAATTAAAATAATGCAGTTTTTCCAAGACCACCGCCTCAGATTGGAGGGAGTCAAGAAGCTCCATACTGACTAGGTCAAGCAAATAACACGGAAGCAAATTTTAACCCTCAACTGCCAAAAGATCAAAATGGACCCTACATTAAGATCAAAATAAATTAAAAGAAAAGCACCTTTTCTAGTGGACACTGGAGCCACTAGGTCAGTTTTAAAAATTATTTCAGACAGTCAGATACAAGTATGAGAGCATAAAGTAAAGGCAGTTGGAGTCACAAATACTATGCTTACGTAACCTGTTTTGGAACCCATTCCCATTTCTTCTGGTCTGATAGAAGAAAAGCATTCTTTTCTTTTGAGTACAACTGCACCAGTAAATCTGCTAGGAAGAGATTTGTTATGCAAGCTGGGTTCTACTATTTACTGTTCCCCAGAAGTGCTGTTTGAAAATGTTCTTTCAGAATCAGAATGGGAAGTTTTTGCAGTTTTAACAGAAGGTGAGGAACACTCTGTTGGAAACGTACACAGATGGAGAGTTACTACAGCAGGTACCTGCCAACTTGTAGGCAAAGTATGCAAATGAACTAGGTATACTGAAATCAACAGAACCAGTAAAAATAAAATTAGACCCATCAAAATTTCTTCCTAGAGTGCCATAATGGCCACTAAAGCCCAAAGCAGAGCAGGGAATCAAACCTGTAATTCAGTCTCTGAGACAACAAGGAATAATAATATCAGCTAAAAGCCATTATAACACTCCTCTTTTTTCCACTTAAAAAGACAGGAAAGGATACTTATAAATATGTACAAGACTTAACACCTGTAACTAAATGAGTATTGCCTACTTTTCCTGTTGATCCGAATCCACCACCAATACTGCGTTGCATACCACCTACAGCTAGTTAATATTCTAGCATACATTCATGTTCTGCATTCTTTTCTATATCTGTTCAACCTGACAGTCACTTTCTGTTTGTTTTTACTTATCAGGGACAGCAATATACCTCTACATGTTTGCCACTAGGATATACTGAATATCCTTCATTATTTTCTCAAAGTCAGAAAAAAGATGTGGAGAATGTGACATTTCCCGGTGGGATTGTGTTAGTACAATACGTAGATAGTTTACCAATAGCATCAAATTTCTTTCAGCAATGTCAGCAGGATACCTTGCATTATTGGAGTATCCTTGCATAAAAGGGACACAAAGTGTCTACAGAAAACTACAATTGTGGTCATCTCAGGTACATTATCCTGGTCATTTAATATCACAGGGTAGCAGGCTAGTGTTAGCATCTCGTATTCATACATCTAAGGCCCCACATCCGACTACTCAGTGACAGCTTAGGTCTTTCCTATGTATGATAGGATACTGCAGACAGTGAATTCCTAACTACGCAGAAATTTCAAAACCTTTGACAAATCTTTTAAAGCAGCATATACCACAGACTCTCCTTGCAATAGTGAAGAGGAAAATTCATTTCATAATTTTAAACAAGCTTTAGCTACTGCCCCATCTTTAGGGTTACCAGACTATGATAAAACTTTTATTTTATTCTGTCATGAAAGAAATGGATTTGCTCAAGGAGTACTTGCACAAAAACATGGGGACAGATATCCATTAGCTTATTACTGCATGGAACTTGATTATGTTGCAACAGGTTTTCCACCCAGTTTAAGGGCAGTTGCTGCTGCTGCCATTATAGTTAATCTTGCACAATCACTGTTGCTTGGGCATGATCTCACAGTAGCTGTCCCTCATTCTGTATAATCACTTTTGCTTAAAATGAAAACTCAACCACTATCGACTGCACATCTAAATCGATTAGAACTTACACTTCTTTCTGATCCATCTATTTCTATGATCCACTGTCCTGTTCTAAATCCTGTATCTCTGTTCCCTGCTGCTGATGATGGTGAAGCACATGATTGTGCGTGTAACTATTTCCTTTCTCCTAGGAAGGATTTCAAGGATACTCCTATACCCAATGCTGATCTGAACTTGTTCATGGATGGCGCATGTGGAAGAAATCAAAGAGACCAATTGACTGTGGGAATAGCCATCTGCACCAAAGAGACAATATTGTTGCAACAAAGATTAGAGGGTGTTCACTCTGCTCAAATAGCTGTGTTATTAGCTTTGCAAAACGTTGATGCGTTAGCCAAAGACAAGGTGGCCAATATTTGTACAGACAGCAATTATGCTTTTGGGATGGTACATGATTTTGGGCAACTTTGGAAAGAGAGAGGGTTTTTGACCTCTTCAAAAAAACAAATTAAAAATTCAGGGTACATAAATTCATTGTTAAATGCATTTCTGCAATCTAAGAGGCTCACATGAAAGAAAACAAAAGCTGGATAAACGCCTGGTATACACCTCAAGCGAAAAAAAATGAAAAGACCAATGGTTAGACCACAGCTGAAGATAAAAATGGAATAATCCACGTCAGGAAATAAATCACTTGCAGCTTCACAGTAGTGCCCTTTATAAAACCAAAAGTTGTACCTGAGATGTAGTAGTCAAGGTAGGAAACGGTTCACTTGCAGTTTCACACCACTTTATTAAACAAGAGTAAGCGCTTTCGCGATCTAAGTCAGCTGATCGCTTCTTCAGACTCATAAAAACAGTTAAAACATTGGTATTTAAAATATGGTTCAACCAATGAAAACACATATAGAACTATGACATAGACTAATTAAAATTGCATACATCAGTACATTAATTTGCTTTATATTCTGCATAAGATGAAATAAAATATACATATAACAGACATTTTATGTAATAATCCATATTACTTAATGTTTTAGTGGTCTGGATTTTAAAAAAGGTTTCAAGGAAACAGCATTATACAATCCAGGAGACCTATCTGCCTGAAGTAGTAAAATCCATCTTTGTTCGGCTTCCTCTACCTTATTCCTTATATCACCTTCTATCTTACTTTTATTTATTATTTCTAAAACCATGAAATTAAAAATATGCTTCCTATCTTCTTCTTCCACATGTTTTGCTAAAGCACTTGTGTCTTTTTTATTTCTTATATCTCTAAGGTGTTTAAGGATACGTTCCTTTAGACACCTATTGGTTTTGCCTATATAAAAAGCATTACAGACAGTGCTGACTTAGATCGTGAAAGCTGTGGTCTAACCATTGGTCTTTTCAATCTAAGAGGCTGTTTGTAATCAAATGTTGTCCACATCAAAAAGGCCAGTATGCTGTAAAAAAGGGTAGTAATTTAGCACATTAAGGTGCTAAATAAGCAGTTGTAGACTGTTTCAAAAATCTGTTTATGTTAATGATAACAAACTGCAACAGTAATGACGTGTTTGATTTTGAAAAGTTGCCATGCTTTCCAGCTGAAGCATCACAGGGAAAAGTTCAGAGGTGGCTCAACGATGGATGTAGAAAATCTTCTGACGCCATATGGCCACATCCGGAATCCTCTGATCAATTACTAATGGATTTACTGTACATCAGTAAGTCAAATGTCATCAGAAATAATTTGCCTAGGCATTTAAACCTCTTTTGCACCATTAGTAGAACAGTTTGGAGGGCAGGTATATTTTGCAGATGATACCACTGCTGTGGAGCAGACTCCCCATCCACATAAAGCGAAGTTCATCCCCGTTCATTTTCAACTGCAACCAAGGTATATGGATGGGAAACAGAAAATTTACCCCAGAAAAGCCATGTGCAGCTCCTACATGCTTTATTGTATGCATGGGTCCACTCAAATTATCTATGGTATGATCCCAGTTATTCTCTTTAGGGGTAATATTTATTTATCAACCTTGGGACAGGTAAGGCCAATCAATAACCTACTGGGATAGGTTATTTCAAACACAAAAGCAGAAATTAGCTAGATAAAATGGCCAGCAATAGCCGCTATCCTAGTACTTACCTTACCTATGAACCTATAATATTACATTTCACATGCACATACAAATAATGCATAAAAAAACTCATCAAAAACTTGGAATCTCTTGGTAATCCAAAAACTTTCTCAAAAAAAAAACACACTTTATTCAGCTGCTTATATTTTTCTAATTTGTCTTTCTTCCTACTACTCTGTTACTTCATCTTGTTTTGATTCTTCATGCTGCTTGCTGCCTGTTCTCTAAAGTGTTTAACTGCATCTTTTCTGTTGCATTTATTACTGCTTCCTTATAGCCTGTCTAAATTATTCTTAAGTGTTATTCTAAGCTCTTAGTATTGGTTTAAGCACTTAGGCTTTAGGCCCACCCCTTAGCTCTCCCTGGCCTCTCCCTTACATTCTGACAAACATGGATGGACAATTTCCTACAGTTTCTCCTGCCAGTTTGGTTGATACGGGCATCCTGAGACAGTGTAGCAACTGCCTCAAGTATATGGACAACCATCTACTACTACCACCTAGGAAAACAATTTGTGAGAGATGCAGTTACATTAGGAACATACAGTCCAAGGTATCTCCACCTCAAGCCAGTGTATCTGGCACTGAAAAGGTTGTCAACACAATCATTACACCTCAAACACCACCCACACCTACACAACACACACCTAAATATGCGGAGGCCCTCCGCCTAAACTTACCCAAACAAAGGAGACCTCAGAGGCAAAAACACATGATCTCCACAGCCCTCCACACCACATACCACACATAGTCCACACACCTATGCCTCACAACCACTAAGGGTTTACCACAAACCCAACATATTAGTCATAGGAGACTCCACTGTGAGACACACAGATGTGCCCATCACCAGGCTGGATAAGGAGAAAGTCACGGTTAGTTGCCAGTCATGGTTATTCTCCTACTAATGTGAATTAGGGTAATACTTAAAAGTTATACCTGATTTTGGACTTGTAAAGACTCCAGTGTGGTGCTAGTTATGCACAAAATATAGCACAACTATACACTGAATGCATCATTCATACTTACTTCTTCCTACAACATATACTCCAAATTCAATATTTGACAAACAATGACAGATAATTTAAATAATGTCATACATAAAAACATGCACTAACCTGTAGCATCATTCAGTAGGCTTGTAACCATGTACCAGAATGTCTCACTGGAGCCATGTTGTTGTGTGCAGTGGACTGTTGTTTCAACTGAGCCAGCAAAGAAACCTACCCAGTATCTGAGCAATAAAGCATAGCCATAGTCAATGTCACATACACCACAGGAGGTGAAGTGACAACTCTGGTTTCACAACCCCTCAACAAAACTAAACATACTGCCACTATCCACAAAAGGAAAACACTATAAATATTGTAGAAAAATAGCTAACTAATAAGCCACACAAAAAGTAAAATTCTTAAAAAGTAGTAATTTAATAAAAAAAGGCTGCACTTACCTCTTCTCAACCGCCCCTTATGACTATGAGTTCCACAACTGAGCAGAATTATGTAGACAGCGACACATATTTTATAAAACAGCATAGCCACCCCAAACAATTAAGCCAAGCCTTGTCTCTCCACATGATGCACCTAGACAACATCTGACTTTACACTGGTTAACACATTCAGATAAATGCATACACTGAAATGCATAAGACATTTTAAACAGCTCTTCAGCATTTAAACCTCTCATTCAATGAAATGAAAGTCAATAGCAAGCCAGAAACCAATGCACTTATCACCTCATCAAGTTGGATAAGACAATTTTCACCTCTGCTGACACCCATTGTTTAATCCAGTATGTCCAAGATCACAAACACGTAACAGAAATACAAGGATGACTGTAGCAATTTTAGAACAATTAACATGCAAACCAACTGACTCCGGCTTCTCTTACCACAAACTGATTAAATATATAAAAATAGCCACACAATTCCCAATGTTTTAATGAATGTAGCAACATTTAAGAAACTAAATTTTCAGTGGAAATTGATATCTTCAGCAAATGATACTAAAGCTATGTATACAGTTGTAAGAGCCCTATTCATAGGCTTGCAACACTTACAACAGATGTGAAAAAAATCATTTCAGTGAAAATCAGGGGAACCACAAATATCAGTTGCCCAAGAGGAGAGTTGAGAAACAGAAGTTGGCATGAGAAGAAACACATTCATTTTAATGATATGCTCCCCCAGCAAGAACCAAAACCTATAAATGTATGACTTTGGTTAAGCTTACAGATACTGGCATCTCAAGATGGCCTGAAACACAAAAGCAACAAGTACATTAAGGCATTTTGGGTGACATACCTTTTTTGTTGCAGTCATGTAAACATGTTATAGTTGAAATGCACTCACTGGAGCACATACTGTCTAAAAATAACATGCATATACATTTTGTCTAAGTCTTCTGCAAAAGATCCCAGCCTTCAGTGCAGACAAGACAGCACATACTCCTTCTCCACTCCCACATACTGCAAGTCCATGCAGGTCACCCAAGAGTCACCAGGAAAGAAGGCCTAAGCATGTTATTCCCACTAACTCTGCTTCAGTACAAGGATGTGACTTAGTCATATGTCCTAGGCTCACAGGAGTTGCAAATCAGTTCAGCTGCAAGGACATTTTCCTTTTGCCGTTACCCACCCTTAAACCTTTCCACCCTTTTTAAGAAGGGCCAGGCCAGTCATGCCAGGGAGTACATTTATGAACACCCAACCAGTTATCCTTTTTAAAGGCAGAGTGTTTGTCACACTGTTTAACTTGCACAGTTTGTTTGTTCTACAGAGGTAGATAAGAACTATGTTGTAAATCTGTACATGTGCACTTATCTTTTGTAGTGGATTTACATCTATGGTTCTACTATTAGCTGCACTAATTGGTTTATGGTTGTATAAGAGTTTCTGGATTACTAGATCCACTGTAACCAGCAAAGCCTCCTTGCGCCACAGTAGTAACACAAGACAACCCTGCCTCTAACTTTAATCTGCATCTTTAACCAAAAAAACAGCTGTTCCCATAACATTACTACTACAGAAGACTGTTGAGAATCATCACACATTTGCACGTGGGTGCACACACACACACGCACGTGTGCACACACACACACACACACACACACACACACACACACACACACACACACATTTATCATATAACCTAACCCTAAACACTCAGAATCACACACTCACTCACTCCTCTTACCGAATCTATCTCGTAACCCTATAACATATACACACACACACCCACACACACACACACACACACACACACACACACACACACACACACACACGAGTGTGTGTGTGTATGTATAATATATATCTATATATATATATATATATATATATATATCTATATATATATATATATATATATATATATATGTATGTATCGAGAGAGACAGAGAGATAAATGTAGAAACACATGCACACACACACACACACACACACACACACACACACACACACATATATTTATATATATACATATATAATCGATATAGGATATTTTTATTACTATATAAAGCAGGACAATGGAAACTGCTGTTGATAATGGCTGACCTGAATGCACATATCAGGATATATACATATATATATATATATATATATATATATATACACATACATATGCCCCTGCACTCCCGTGGGGGACTCCGCCCACCACAACCTCAGAACTGAAATATAACAACTCCAAGGTCGCACTACAGTGCGGAAGATGGAAATCTTTCCATTCCTCACTGTGCGGAGATGCCGGTTCCACATGGTCAACATTTCGAATGTTATAGCTATAATGCTAGCAAGAATGAGTTTGGGAGGGGGCAGGTAACTATAAGTGCTTGAAATTCAGTTTGTTTAGGATGCTGTTTGGGCAGATTTACTACTAGATAGTACAGACAACAACAAGGCCTTCTACAGTTATGTAAAGAATCACCATGGCAATACTCAGATTTGCTCTGAGCCACTGCACAGTGGTACCTCCTACACCAAGCCAAGAAATATTGCCCTACAGACTGGCCGACAGATTCAGTGCCAACTTTACACCTCTCTCCCCTCCCAAAGGACCTATCACATTAACAGTAGATTGTCAGGCACCTAGTCTTACTGCTTCACAGGTTAAAACAGCTGAATACAGCTTCTATGGAAGTGAACAATATCCCTGGCTGTGTTCTACATGAACTACAGAGTGAACTGGCACCTCACCTGTGTGCCCTGTTCAGTCACAGCCTCACCTCAGGCTTTGTCCCTACCGAATGGTGCACTACTACAGTCATCCCTCTCCACAAAGGAAGAGTAACTACAAACTCTGGGAACTATTGCCCCATTAGCCTAATGAGTCTGATATGCAAAGCTATGGAACGCATCATCATGGACCAAATAAACAAGGATATAGAGAATCTCCAAACTGTGGATCCCACACAGTTTTGTTTTGTGAAGGGTAGAACCTGCTTGCTCAACTGGGTTGACTTCTCTGAGTCAGTTACCAGAGCTGTGGATGAAGGCAAGGTGGTTCACACAGCCTACGTTGCTCTGACCAAGGACTTTGATACCATTCCCCACTCAGGAATCATAGAAAAACTCAGAAAGCTAGGGATCAACCCCTATATCACTAGGTGGGTTGCAAACTGGCTCACAGATAGAACCCACAGTGTGAAAATAGCTGACTACAAGTCAGACTGCCGACCAGCCATGAGTGGAGCCCCACAGGATTCAGTCCTGGCTCCTCTCCTCACCCCCCCAGGTGAAACACCCCATAGCATAATCCACAACTGTTAACAGAGACCAGGTCCTGGCAGCATGCACTAAGGCCAAAAACCTAGCCTCAGTTGTCCCCAAAAACATCCTGGGATGCCCTAAATGATTTGAAATATGACCAATCAGAACCATTTGGGTCATTTTTCAACTATAGCCTCAAAACAAGTTTTGTACCATGACAATGGAGGAGTACAGAGTAAATCCACTTCACAAGGGTGGACGATGTACTGACCCCAGAAACTACAAAATTTTAGTCTGACTAGTCTAATATGCAAAGCAACAGACAGAATTAACAGGGAAATGTTCAAAGACACTGGACCCAGCTCAGTTTGACTTTGTTAAGAGAAGGCTATGTCTACTTAACTTGGTGGACTTCTTTAAGAAAGTTATCAAGGCAATGCATGCAGGGGAAATGGTGCACACTGTACCACCAACCTGGACCCGGCTAAGACATTTGATACAATATTCCACTTTGGTATAATTGACAATCTGATTTGGTATAATCAACTCAAAGGGTTTAAACCACTACATTTCTCGCTGTTTCACATACAGGACTCAGGAAATCAGGATTGGTGATACCACATCCACTAAAAGACCATTCACAAGCTAGGTACCTCAGGGCTCTATTTTGAGATCACTCCTATTTGTCATATATTTCTGAAAGGTAAAGGCTGACAGAGTTCCTAGATGACTGGATAATTGGGAGATATAACATATTCTCCCATGACACAAACATCTTACAAGAGTGTTTACCAGAAATAACTGGTTCCAAAGTCATGGACTAGAAATCATTACCAGTGCAATATAATGCATTTTGAGAAAACTGCCAACCAAGCCAAGTACTCCTTCAATAAGACACCCCTAACAGATGACCCAGTATCCAGGGATCTGGGAACATTATGTAGATAATAATCTGGCCTTTGATCAAACTGTGGCCAAAGTAGTAAGACAATCATCCTATGTCACCCAACATAGCAGTTAGGGCATAGCATCCAGGTCAAAGGAAGTCACAGTTCCACCGTTTTGGCCCTTATTAGACCCACCATTGTGCAAAATGCCCGCTTTGACATGTACCTGATCAGACATATGCAACAGTTGGAATGCCCCCAAAAGGGTTCCTTACCTGGAGAATTGAGGGTATAAACACATTGCCCTATCTGGATCACCTTAAAGCCATATGTGTATACTGGGTCTCCCAAATATTACTGTGAGGCGATCTATGTCTAGCAGACAAGACATGTTCGATCCAGCTCTGATGGACATTTTTTTACATGGCATTAACAAACAGCATCAGAACCACTAGATCCAAGGGTTTAAATTTTGCTTGTGACATAAATAAGACATGTTGGTGAGACACAGGTCTCACAGAATCTCCATGCTCTGGAGCGGGATGCTCCTCCATGTGATGCAAAGTGTACCCCTATCCATATTTACACGTAACCTTGAGTGATAGATGGGCAATTCGAAAGTCAGTCCAGGTCTGGCCCCCATGTCTCTGATACACAGAGGCAGAGAGTATGTTCCTAACTTACATGCCCCTCTAATAAATGCCCATGATACATAGGGACCAAACCTCTCAACATCTTAGCTCAAGAAATGTGGACAGAGCTAAAAATAAGGGGAAAGAAAGTGGTACAGCTGGAGGCATCTGAAGACTTGCCACATGATGATACTTTAGAGCCTTCTGTAGGAGTATGAAAGTTCTGTGTAAGTTACACAACAAAGGACGGAGCATGAAATAGTGGCAACTTGGGAGTAAGCAATGTTGTGGAATGATTGGACAATGAGGTCCCGTATGAAGAAGCAGCAGATGAAGCAGGGTGCATCTGAAGAGGATATGGCACAGAAAGATTTCTATGGAACTTTCAACTAACAACAGGAAATGAACAGCAAAGCAGGTGCTCTCAGTCTAGATTAGAAGAAAATGACCCAAGGGAAAAGCTGCTTAATTTAATAGAGGGAGATAGAGATATTATGACAAATTAAATAAATAGATTACAGAAAGTAAATAAGACCCAAAATGCCATGGTGCACAGGTGTGACAGTGATGCTGACTTAAAGATCAACTCACAATCCCAAGACACAGTGACACTGTCTGTTTCCTTCATAAGTGGTCCTACAGCCATTGCCCAAGGTGACAGTGTGGTCTCATCCACACCTACTCTAAAGAATGCACAGTATGGGGGCTCACTAACCCTGTGTAGACCATGCTCCTCTGTGACCAGAAACACAGTCACCACTGCCCCTGGGACTGCAGTGATGAACCACTATACTGCCTCAGACAAGTGTATATCTACCCTATGGCAGTCTGGCCAGAGTTTTCAGTGCCACCCAATGAAACAGCTAGCCCCAGATATGCAGTTGGCTCCTGTTATCAATCAACAGATGTACAAGGCTACAATACGGGCACAGTCTGTAGCTACACATGCTGACTTGGACATGAATGGCATGGCCACTGTGAAGATATGAACTGGCAGTGCCATTGCTTCCAGGAGGCAATGGATTCCAGCAATGATGCTGTGAAAAGTCACGTGAGAACTATAGTAGCACACATGACCAACATGGCCATTGTGGCGTCTGACTCTGTTAATGAATCAGCCAGTGAGTTTCCCAATGTTACACCCGAGCTACTTAGATCGAGTTCGCCAGGTAGCAACACTCAATCTTTAAAGTCCCCTGAAACTCTCAATATTAATATAAAATCATTGGATGTGCTGCTGAGTAAAATCGATTCTATGATGCTTAGAATTGACTTGTTGGAAAAGGCACAATGTGCTAAACCTGTTTCGCACCTTAAGATGAACCCAGCATTTAACTGTATGACTCCATCTGGTTTTCCGATTTCAGTGTCTGGTAATACATTTAATATCAATGAAGCTGATGACGGCTCAGGCGCGCATGTTCCATTGAGAAACGCTATGAACTTGCCTGAGACTGAAAACCCAGTTAACCAGGTTTCAGCTAGTTCGGAAAGCGTGGTTACAGTTAACGGAACTGTAGCAGCAGGTTTGGTTGACGACAACGCAGAAAGGCAGAGGAGAATTCCGGCTACTGGATTTAACGCTAACCTGCAACAGAACGCTTTGGATTTATCGTTGAACCAACATGTTCCTGGATATCTTAGGCATGATAATTTGTCCATTATGCCATCTTCGGACATGAGGGTAAAGAATACAACACCTAATATTGGTCGACCTCCTAATGGTACCATCACATTAAATATTGGTCGACCCCTTGAGGGTAACAATGCAACAAGTAGAAGTTGCCAACAAGAGGGCAATAGCTTTAATTTGCCTGTTTCAGGGAATAACAGGCTGCAGCCTCCGGTGAGTAATAATTTTGTTAACTACCCTGACTTCGCCAACTGGGTTTGTGTTAACCCATCGTTTAATTCTGAAACAGCAACTGCATCCCTTCAACGTACTACCTCTGAACCTGACATATCTAGTAACTTAAAAGCACTGGACAACACTATGCTTAAAATCAAAAAGTTACAGCTGGAAATTGCATATTTTAATGAATGTTTAGTTCGTAAAATAGTGCCAAAAGGTTTGAGACATTTCCAGTATCCAACTGGGTTGGTTGCCAATTCTGTATTTCATCAGGAACTGGTTTCCATGTATGATAGGCATGGTTTTGAGCTGCTAAATGTAATGATTAAACATTACACATTACAAGTTGATGAACTTAACGCTGAAGCAACTGTGTTAGACAATGTAATTAAAGCTGACTCTGTTTTTGACAGGTATAGATTTGACTATGCCAGATTGTTTAGTAGTATTGACAGCTATTTAGTTAAATTAAAAAAATGGATAGGGACTCCAAGGTGTACAGGGAAGGGGTTGCCTATCCTAACCCTCCTCTAGGGCAGACATGGAGGACTAACACTGGACCTCACATTATCACTTCTAACAATAATGCTCCTCTCAACATTGTTGAAAGCGTTTTTTCTAACAATAACTCTGCAGTCAACACTCAGGATGATTTCCCTTTGGTTAATGATCATATGCCATCAGTTGAACTGCGTAGAAGTGAGAGGATTCAGAATACAAATAATTTCAACACAAGTAATAATGCCAATACACAGGAGAATTTTTTAGGAGCAAGACCCAAACCCCAACGCCAATGGTTGAATCAACCAAATCAGAGGAGAACAAATCGTTAACATCTCCGACCTTTTATGCCCAGTTTTTTACCACGCACCTAGAAGATGTTGTTGACACACAAACACCTTTTCTTCCAATGATGAATGATTTGGATGTCGACAATATGCAACAGGGCCCAGTCATTAGTACGAACACTTCTGGTGATTTTAAAGTTTATAACTATTCTAAAACTCTTATTACAACTGATATGGCAGATCTAATGGCTAAGGGTCACACGTATGTACCTCAACATAATTTTGATTTCGTTAAAGCTATCATTGATGTCAAAACTTTTACTAGAAAGCTCAATTTCAAACTTATGATGGGTGGGGGAGCCTATACTCACATCTCTAACCAACTCCATGTTCCTAGCACCTTTAACCCTCCACTTCACCCACTCCTGTCGATGTTTGAGCAGATATGTGAGGTGGATATTAGATGTTTTAAAAATAAGAACAAACCACGTGGCCTTCATATTAATAACACTTCTGAAATTGATTGTATCCACGCCCTTCGTTCAAATAATTTACGTATTTGCAAGCCGGACAAAGGTGTGTGGGGGGGGGGGGTAGTGATTTTTGATAACGACGACTATTTTGACCATATGACTTCACTACTTGACACTTCCGCTTATGCACTGAGTTCTATAAATGAAGTTAATGGCGCATACCGGATTATCAAGGACCACATTGAAGAGATGTTCCTGGAAGCCAGGATTAATCAGGATTTATATAATTATATGTCAACTTCCTACCCCAGGACTCCATACTTTTTTGGTATACCAAAAATTCATAAGAACTTGATTGATCCACCTATGCGTCCATTGATTGACAGTCGGGGATCACCATCTTATGCTTGTGCTAAAGTAGTTGACCATATATTACGTAAATATATTTTACTAGAGGTGCAAATTTGCAAAGATCCGTGGACATTTTTATCCAAAATTAAAGAGTTACACTATGAGGACCACTTTAATTTTCTAACGGTAGATGTTAAAGATTTATACACTTGTATCCCCCAGGATATAGCGATTGATTGGGTGGGTGATAGGTTAAGAGCTAGAGATGCTAGCGCTTATGACATCTCACTGGTAGTTGAGCTTTTGGATTTAACATTACCCAAAATTTTCTTTATGTTTGGAGATAACTACTATTTACAAACTGTTGGAGTTGGTATGGGTTCACCCTATGGTGCCAGTGTGGCAAATTTGGTTAAGGCACAGTGGGAGCACCAATTGGTCTTTAATCATTCACTATACATTAAGCATTCAGTATATTATACACGTTATTTAGATGATATATTTATTCTTTTTAATGGAGATGAGGCACAAGCTGATGAATTTGTTAATCATCTAAATTCTACGACGGACTTTTTGGTGTTCACTTCAACTTTTAGTGATAAGCAGATACCCTACCTCGACATTTTTGTTAGAAAAGGACCCCCATTGCTACAGGTTATACATCTAAGATTCACAGGAAGTCTACTTACTCCAACACCTTGTTGCACTTTACAAGTTGTCATCCATTTACACAGAAACGTGCAGTCGTAAAAGGACAACTTGTAAGGGCCGCCAGAATTACAGTAGGGATGACATGTACATTGAAGAATGTACAACTCTAAAAAAGATGTTCCTGAGTCGAGGTTATCCCACCAAATTAACTGAAAACCTAATTAATGAGGTTTCATTAAAAAGGAGATCCAGTGTTTATGTACCATTATTACAAGTTAAGAAAAGGGTGGAATTAACCACATTATCACTTTCTGTGAGCAGTGTAGCTTCCGATGTTGTGGATAGGGTTCCTAAGTTGGATGTACCTATATTTATTACTACCTTTGCAGTGGATAGCACTAATTTGTGGCATATCATTAGAAAGAATTGGCATTTGTTTAGAGCAGACCCAGGGGTGCCTTCTAAATTAGGTTTGACTCCGAAGGTGACATATAGGAAAGCTAGGAACCTTAAATCTTGGTTCGAGATGAAACCACCTCTTACCAGATCCCCGGGAATGTTCAAATGCCATGCCTGTAATTTCTGCAAATATATAATTGAATCTAGTAGATTTTCAATCAATAAGAAAGAATTCAAATTAAAACATAGGAACAATTGCAATTCCAAGATGCTTGTCTATCTAGCACAGTGTCAAAATTGTTTGGCATACTATGTAGGGAAAACTGAACGTAAGTTCAGAGAGCGTATTTATGAACACCAGTACGCTATAAGGAAACACAAAGTAACTAATGCTCTTGCCAAACATATTGTTGATTTCCCTACCCATCAGTTTAAGTTTATTGCAATAGACCAGATAGTTTGGGATAATAGAGGTGGTCCTACCTCATTAAAATTACTTGCACTTGAACTATATTGGCAGATTACGTTGGAGGCTTACCATTATCCAGGTCTTAATGAAGCATGTTCCATTTCGTGTATATTAAGTATTTTGAGCCTTAAAAGGTAGATATACATACATTTTTTAAGTAATTTTAAGTATTAAGACATGCTTTTTTTAGTATCATTAAGGTATTAGAATATTTACAGTTTTGTTTCAAGATTATTATTAATCTTGGTAAGGAACAACAAACAGGGTTGTTTTTGATTTATTTTAGCCCTTTTCAGAGGTTCTTATACGTATTCTTATGTATTTTTAACAGATTTATTCTTCAATAGATTTGTAATTCCTATAAAGTTTGTGCATATTTTATGTATATTTAAAATGATTAGGAACGCTTTTATGTATATAAGCTTTGTAATAACATATATATAAGGTCTAAAGGTATTTGTACTATAGTGTTATTTTACCTTTATTGACCTTAATTAATATTTATAGAGCTTAATTGATGATTAATTAGTGTCTTAAATACTGCATTGTGGTTGAGTGCAACTCATTCTGAAGAAGTTTGCTCATTCAGCAAACGAAAAGCGCTTCAATAAACCTTGGTCCTGGAGCTGTTATACCTGGTGGTTCTTTCGTTGTCATTGACTAGTGTATTCTGCAATATCTGCAAGGACTGTTGGACACTTTCAGCTGGTTCTTTGTGTTTGTTTTAACAGTGATTTGTGGTTTTCGTTTTTTCCAAACATGGCCATTGTACCACTCAGCCTCTTTGAACAATAGATCTGGACAAAGCTATACATAGAAGTGGGGCAAAGGCCCAAAAATAGAGACAATTTTTTAAATATTGAACTTACAAACTTAGAAAGTTGATAGAACAACAGGTTTTTAATTAGCATGAATTTTCTGAAGGGTATGGAGTCTGAAACTCAGCTCTCTGTCATTATTTTTTTAATTCTAGCTTTAATAATTTGCCACCAATATACCAGAACACCACAACTTCATGAAAAGTGGACCAAAAATGTGAGGAAAAATCTGGGCATTCTGCAAAAATCTGTACAGTTGAGAGGTATGAATTGGTCATCTCCATGCAAAGGATAGCAAGTGCCACTATCAGTGCCTTACTAATAAGTGTTGGTCATGACTAGGTATATGCTCATAAGTGGGGTGAATGCATAGGAATGCTATCACAAAGCATGCTTTCTTACACCTGTGGTAGTAGGAGTTGTCAAAGTCTTCCACCCTTTCTGGACTTGTAACTGTAATGTCACTCTCACACACAGTCTCTTCTGCATTCACACACTCAGACATTCAGCGTTGACTCTCTCATACACACGCTTACAGACTCTTTCTTTGCTGCATTCACAAAGGCAGACATTCTGCTGTCACACATGCACTGCAAATTCTCGCATGTATCGCTAACTATCTAGCTTACACACATACACACAGTCTGTTCTGCATGCACACACACACACATTCTGCCATCGTGCATTCATTCAATAACCCACATGCATTCAGAACTGTAAACACACTCACATATATACATACACACACACACCAAAACACACCCGGCACACCTCTTGACTGTACATATCTTCGTAGAGATGTCCAGATTATTTCTCTCTTTTTTTTTCCGGCAAATAGGGGTTGAATGAGTACAGCTGCAAGTTTGAAAAGTATGGCCAGTACTATGAAGCAGCAGCATACCCCCTCAAAACCACAAGAAAAAAAAGGACGTCACAGTAATAAGCCGATCGATACATTTGAATAGATCGGCTTATTACGGTTAGATCTCTATCCCCCTGCTGTTTCGGTAAACGGAATAAATAAGAAAAAAAATTAAAGGCGGTTCCTGTCTCTGGCACCCTAACAAGATACTCATACACACAGACACAGATAAGTCTCTCATACACACAGACACACGCAGACATTCTGCTTACTCACACTCATTCTCACATGCAGTCACTCATGCATCGGAAACTCTCTCTCATACACACACATACACAGCCTTTCCTGCATTCATACACTTACATCCTGCATTCACACGCGCACTGTTCTTTCTCTCCTGCATTACTAACTCTCTCCCATTCACGTAAACACAGCATTTCCTGCATTCACACAGACATACACACTGCTTCCACGCACAAACTGTACATTCTCTCATGTACTGCTTGCTCTTGTTCAGGTACACACATTCACCATCACTTCTGCATTCAAAAACACAAACATACTGCTTTCATGGCCACATTCACGCACACATATGCAGACATGAAACCAAACACACTGTACAACTATATCCACACAGGCACGCACTCATTTCTTTTTTTATATGTTTGTGTGCCGCTGGCACTAATGGATTCCACAACCATGTACCGGTGCGCACCAGGTGGTTTGTGATCAGTCTGATGATGGGAAGGCAATACCAGATTACATTGCTACAGAAAATATGTAAAAGTAAAAATGGTCAAATATCTTTGGTTTGTTCATTCTAAAAGTAC